>NC_135823.1:51339784-51580775 GCF_964213995.1 Mustelus asterias | reverse complement strand
TGGGGGGGGGGAGGGGGGTGGGTTTGGGGGGGGGGGAGGGGGGGGTGGGTTTGGGGGGGGGGGAGGGGGGGTGGGTTTGGGGGGGGGAGGGGGGTGGGTTTGGGGGGGGGGAGGGGGGGTGGGTTTGGGGGGGGGAGGGGGGGTGGGTTTTGGGGGGGGGAGGGGGGGTGGGTTTGGGGGGGGAGGGGGGGTGGGTTGGGGGGGGAGGGGGGGTGGGTTTGGGGGGGAGGGGGGGTGGGTTTGGGGGGGGAGGGGGGGTGGGTTTGGGGGGGGAGGGGGGGTCTGTTTGGGGGGGAGGGGGGCTGGGTTTGGGGTGGGGAGGGGGGCTGGGTTTGGGGTGGGGAGGGGGGTGGGTTTGCGGGGGGAGGGGGGTGGGTTTGCGGGGGGAGGGGGGTGGGTTTGCGGGGGGAGGGGGGTGGGGTTTGCGGGGGGAGGGGGGTGGGTTTGGGGAGGGAGGGGGGTGGGTTTGGGAGGGAGGGGGGCTGGGTTTGGGGGGGAGGGGGGCTGGGTTTGGGGGGGAGGGGGGCTGGGTTTGGGGGGGGAGGGGGGCTGGGTTTGGGGGGGGAGGGGGGCTGGGTTTGGGGGGGGAGGGGGGCTGGGTTTGGGGGGGGAGGGGGGCTGGGTTTGGGGGGGGAGGGGGGCTGGGTTTGGGGGGGGAGGGGGGCTGGGTTTGGGGGGGGAGGGGGGCTGGGTTTGGGGGGGAGGGGGGGTGGGTTTGGGGGGGGAGGGGGGGTGGGTTTGGGGGGGGAGGGGGGGTGGGTTTGGGGGGGGGAGGGGGGGTGGGTTTGGGGGGGGGAGGGGGGGTGGGTTTGGGGGGGGAGGGGGGGTGGGTTTGGGGGGGGGAGGGGGGGTGGGTTTGGGGGGGAGGGGGGGTGGGTTTGGGGGGGGAGGGGGGGTGGGTTTGGGGGGGGAGGGGGGGTGGGTTTGGGGGGGGAGGGGGGTGGGTTTGGGGGGGGAGGGGGGGTGGGTTTGGGGGGGGAGGGGGGTGGGTTTGGGGGGGGAGGGGGGTGGGTTTGGGGGGGGAGGGGGGCTGGGTTTGGGGGGGGGAGGGGGGTGGGTTTGGGGAGGGGGGGTGGGTTGGGGGTAGTTTTGGGGGGAGGGGGGTTGGGTCTGGGGGGAGGGGGGTGGGTTTGGGGGGGGAGGGGGGCTGGGTTTGGGGGGGGGGGTGGGGGAGGGGGGCTGGGTTTGGGGGGGGGGAGGGGGGTGGGTTTGGGGGGGGGGTGGGTTTGGGGGGGGGGGAGGGGGGTGGGTTTGGGGGGGGGAGGGGGGTGGGTTTGGGGGGGGAGGGGGGTGGGTTTGGGTGGGGGAGGGGGGTGGGTTTGGGGGGGGAGGGGGGGGGAGGGGGGTGGGTTTGGGGGGGGGGGGGGGGGTGGGTTGGGGGTAGTTTTGGGTTTTGGGGAGTTCCCGGTTTCTCTACCTGAGCGCGAGCCCGGCGCTGCACGGACTGCCCGCCAACCGCCTCACCCCCCCACACCGCCGCGCTCCCTCCGCCATCGCTGTGAATTCCACCCCCCGGACTCAGCCACACGGCCTTTACCCCGGGCCTGGCATCCCCGAGCGGCCTCTCGCAACTCCCACCCGTCCCGACCGGGCTCTTTCTCCAGCGCTGGCTGCACAATAACCCAGCACTGATTCTCCGCGGCGGAGGAAGCAGCGAATGGCGGAGCGGCGCTAAGACCATCGAATTCGAGTGTCTTCGGACGTCATCAAAGCGCGACCACGGGCGCGGAATTTTGAAGAAACTTTATTGATAATTGTTCTTTGCAGTTTGGAGCATTCAGGTGGGAATGTGGGTGGGAGAACTGTCCAGCTGGGTTCATCTGTCAACTGCAAGAATTGTTTGGCAGCTGATGCAGCACAGAGGATTGATGAGGATATGGGGTCTATGAGCTGTAAATGGACTTTCGAAAGACATTTAATAAAGTGCCACATAATAGGCTTCTCAGCCAAGTTAGAAACAAGGGCTGAGTGGCAGAAAACAAATAGTAGTGGTCAGCAATTTTTTTTGGACTTGTGGAAGATATATGAAGGTGATTCCCAGGGAGCAATATCTTCTCAGGGAAGAGAGGTCAAGAACTTCTCAGACCATGATTTGGACACCTTATTGCATGAGGTTGAGCAAAGGAGAGTTCACATTTTGGGCCGTGGAAAATCTCAGTGTGTTTATCATTAGGATTCTTCTGCCTTGCTTACTTCAATTATAATAATATCAAATTTAACACTTCTGTTTTGATGTTTCAATAAAGCATTTGTATGCAAAGTATGTAGATGTTTTGTTTTAATATTTCAAAAGAACAATAGAATTTTGTCAACTTTACTGGAAAACATTTAACAAAAATAATATTATAAATACAAAGCTTTGATGCCATGTTAACATTTAACAAAACATTTTATTTGAGTAGCTGATATTTAATTGCCTCATCTTTTCAAAATCCTTACAAAATATATTTTTCTCTTTAAGCCAACGATCAATAAAATATTTTTATACATTAACACAATAGTTCTGTTGTTTCTAAACAAGGAAGTAAGGGAGGGAGGGACATGAGGAGGGTTAAAGAGGGTGGGGGAGGGTTTGGACATAAAATTGTACATTTTATATGTTGCCTGATTCTTCTGCACCTATGTCAAATCCTCAAAAAGTTTGAGTTAAGAAGCCAAGCTAAAAATGTGATGTACCAGCGGTGATGAAACACGACTGCAGATTTTCAATCTGCACTGGATTCCGCAATATCCATCATACAGAGAGTTCACATCAGTTTACAGGAGACCTGCATATGCCCTCTTAAGGATTACACTTTCCTAAAACATTTGAAATAGCCAAGTTGCATACTTCCCACGATAAATGTAGAACTCTTTTCACCAAGAGGCTTTGGAGGATCAACATTGCATCAGAGAGACTCTTAAAAGTGAGATAAACACTGATTAAAATACATAGCAAAATCCAAATGGACTTTAGCTGAAACTTATTGCAGACACTAACATTCACCTTGTAATATATGAACATACTTTTTACTGGAAATAGTATGTCATGACAATGTTGTAAAAAGAAATTTATAATTTTTTTTCACTTTGCGCATTACATATATTTTAAGAATCTTTTTAAAATATTCACAAAACATGAACTCACCCAAAGAACATCTGCTGCCTCTACTCACTGCACCTGGACCAGAAAAAAGTGTGTAAGTAAATAAGTGCAAATACTCACCTATCCTCAGGGCAAGTGAGGGAAGTTAGAAATCATAGAAACCCGACAGTACAGAAAGAGACCATTCGGCCCATCAAGTCTGCACCGACTACAATCCCACCCAGGCCCTACCACCATATCCCTACAGATTTACCCACTAATCCCTCTAACCTACGCATCTCAGGACACTAAGGGCAATTTTTAGCATGGCCAATCAACCTAACTCACACTTCTTTGGACTGTGGGAGGAAACCGGAGCACCCGGAGGAAACCCACGCAGACACAAGGAGAATGTGCAAACTCCACACAGACAGTGACCCAAGCCGGGAATCGAACCCAGGCCCCTGGAGCTGTGAAGCAGCAGTGCTAACCACTGTGCTACCGTGCCGCCCTTTAGGGAGAGACTGCAGTGCAGTGCTTTAATACCTGCATCTTTACAAAACCGAATCAGAGGCTTCAACTTGGCGTGCTTCCAGCACGCATGTTAATGCGTTGGGACTTCCATATTGTCCCAATGCGCATGCGCTGTGCACAATCCACTGAAGTTAGGATTCGGGTCAGAGGTTAGGGGCCAATAATTTTTCTTAAATAAGAGGACCAAAACTGCTCACGGTACCCCAGATGTGGTCTCACTGGTGTCTTGTACAGTTGAAGCAAGACTCCCCTACTCTTATGCTCCAACCCTGTTGAAATAAGGGCAATCATTCCATTAGCCTTCCTGATTACCTGCTGTACCAGTGTGCTAGCTTTCTGTATTTTGTGCACAAATACCCCCAAGTCCCTTTGTGTTGCAGCTTTCTGCAGTTTTTCTCCATTTAAATAACCCACACTCACTCTGGCTGTGTCTCACTCAGAATGTGCTGTCTCCCACTGCTTGCATGCAAGCTCACTGGTGGACATGTGGGTGAGCCAAATATCCTCATTCTGTTCTGTTTGTTCTATGATCCTGCTCTATTATGCTAATGTGATGATACTGTGTCTTTAAGAAATGTATTTGAGCCACGGTCTTGTTTAGAAACATAGAAAAACTACAGCACAATACAGGTCCTTCAGCCCACAAAGTTGTGCCGAGCATGTCCCTACCTTAGCGATTACTAGGCTATAGAAACATAGAAACATGCTTCTAGCTAGAATGTTTCTAGCAGTCTCTTCCATTTTATCAGTGCCGTTCTGTCTACAACCGGTAACCTCTATTGTTGCTACAGCAGCATAATTGTTCCTAATAGCTAGAGGGTTGGTTATAACCTAAATGCTCTTCTGCTGTTTTCCCCTGGGATTTTGCAGAGTGGGGCTTGATTGGGATGATTGGCAGTTATGGTCATGTGACGGGGAAGCTGGACTTACACAGAATATGCAAGCAACAGGGCGGCACGGTGGCACAGTGGTTAGCACTGCTGCCTCACAGCACCAGAGACCTGGATTCGATTCCCAGCTTGGGTGACTGTCTGTGTGGAGTTTGCACGTTCTCCCCGTGTTTGCATGGGTTTCCTCCGGGTGCTCCGGTTCCCTCCCACAATCCAAAAATGTGCCAGTTACGTTGATTGGCCGTGCTAAATTGCTTCTCAGTGCTAGGGGGACATCAGGAAGATTAGCAGGGTAACTGCATGGGGGGTTACGGGGATAGGGCCAGGGTGGGATTGTTGTTGGTGCAGGCCTCCTTCTGCACTGTAGGTATTCTATGATTCTTAGATGCTGATTTTTAAGTCGCGAGAGAGCAGAGTCTCTCCTTTCCCCTCTCTGAAGTAGGAGACTGGAATTTGCCAGGAGATAAGTTTCTTTCTTGGAGATTCTGCTGTGTGAGAGTAGATTTTTCTCTGAGAGCTGCTGCTTTGGAAACTGCTGTCTGGATCGCTGTCCAGAAGTGTTAAAAGATTGAAAGTTCAGTATTACGTCAGCATACTTGTTTTTGTGCTACCTAATTCTGAAGAAGGATGTACGTCTATGGGACATTGCTTTAAATTGGATCAGAGATAGCAAGCTGTTAAGGATTATACTTTGCCAGTCTAAGTATTTTAATTGGTAGAAGTTATACTAATTCTTTCTGGTATATTCGGACTGTGTTCTTAAATAAAGTTTGTTTTGATGAAAGCTTCCTAGTGGGTCACTTGAATCATACCTGGAGTGAAACACCTTTTGCTCACCCGAATGCCAAAACCAAATGCAAAAGTTGAGGTATAGGCTAATTTACCTTGGTGTTTCTGGTCTGGGCCTTAACACTCAGAAAAAGGTTGTCAAGAAACATTCTTCAGGGAACAGGCCCTCTCGGTGTGAAAGCTCTTGCACAAAAAATGCCAACTGTCTCTAACTAAAACCAAACCTGGGATCACTTCCTTGAAGCGTATTTGTGTCAGGTGTACCCCAATAGATGCTGCACCAGATTTCTTTTTTGTTCAGGAAGCAGGAAAAAGATTGCAAGGTCACTTCGTTTTTAAGCACTTTTGATGTGCCTGGCACAGAGAGATCAGGAAGGAAGACTTGTACTTGTCCAGTGCTTTACATGACAGCCTCTGAACAATATTGTTCCACGTTGGGTCCATTCTGCCTTAACCACTGGCAGAGTGAGATAGAATGACTCATTTACCTATGGGTCTCAGGATATTCTGAAGCATTTTACAGCTAATGATGTACTTTTGAAGTGGAGGTGATGGCCTAGTGGTATTATCGCTAGATTATTAATCCAGAAACTCAGCTAATGTTCTGGGGACCCGGGTTCGAATCCTGCCATGGCAGTGTGTGGAATTTGAATTCAGTAAAAAAATCCGGAATGAAGAATCTACTGATGACCATGAAACCATTGTCGATTGTCGGAAAAACCCCATCTGGTTCACTACTGTCCTTTAGGGAAGGAAATCTGCCGTCCTTACCTGGCCTGGCTTACATGTGACTCCAGAGCCACAGCAATGTGGTTGACTCTCAACTGCCCTCCAAGGGCAACTAGGGATGGGCAATAAATGCTGGCCAACCAGCGAAGCCCATGTCCCACGAATGAAAAGAAACTTGGTGGCCAATTTGTGCACAGAAAGCTCCCACAAGCAGCAATGTCAAGATCATTCTTTTTCTAGGTGTTAATTGAGAGATAAAGAGCACTAGGGAAAACTACTCTTCTTCAACATCGTGCCATGGGATCTTCTATGCTCACTTGACAGGGCAGATGGGACCTCAGTTGAATTTTCATTCAAGAGATGGCACACATTCAACACCGCCATGCACTGATGTTGGAGCCCAGGTTGAGAATGTTAATTGAACCCCCAACCTTTGGACTCAGAGGCCTGGCTGTAAAGCATGATTGCCAATAATTCAAGAGGTTTCACCACATGGCATCACGCTGCCCACCACCTCATCTGGGCAAGCAGCCCTTTACACTTTCTGATATGTTTATAAATAATGTGAGCACATTCAAGGCAAGTTTAAGAAACATGTGGTGCAGCTCACAGCAATGCCCTGGAGGTTCGCCACTAGAACTGGGAATCCCAGGAGAAGCGTTCCTCTCTTCAGAACCACCCCTAGTTCTGATCCCATCTGGAAAAAGCTCAGAAAGGAAAGGTGTCCACCTTACTTCCTGAGGAAAGCACGGTGCAGGTCAGATGAGGCAGAGACTTGCTGTCTGCAAGCCCTACCCCAAACCTCTGCTCCCGCTCATCCCTCCAGTATCCCAGATCCACCAAAGGAGCCAGAGGATCATTGGCACAAAAACGTTTTGCCTTTTAACTTACACAGCAGGTTTTCTACATGTCCATTGTATTCCAGGCCGCAGCACTAATGTTACTGGATGAGTAATCCGAGGGATGTTGCAATCATCAGAGGGATGTGAGTTCAAATCCCACGCGGGACAATTTGAATTTAATTTTCTTTTAAAGATTTCGAATTAAAAAGTCAGGATCTTTTAAAGTGAACATGGAGCTTTCATAATGTCCTAAAAATCCCAACGGGTTCACTAGTGTCCTGTAGGGAAAGAAATCTGCTGTTCTGACCCAGTCTAGGACCATATGTGACTCCAATCCCACAGCAGCATGATTGACTACTCCCTGAAGCAACCTAGCAAGATGCTCAGTTGTATCAAAGTCAGGCCAGCCAACTCGGGATGGACAATATATGTTGCCACTGATGCCCAAATTCTGACAATTGAACATAAAACTTCAATCATCTCCTGTGTAGTTCTGTTGGAAGTGTAGGCTGTGTGAGTTCATCTTTAGCCTTTCCAGCTCCACTTCCCTCCCCCCTACACCATCCTGAGTAATGGGGGAGTGCTGATGGAGAGGTGCGAGGTGGGCCACAGCTTGGTGAAGCCAGGGCTGCCCAGGAAGTGTGAACCTACGCTGCCTTTAGCTGTGGTAGATCAGTGATGGATCTCCCTGGGGAACAGCCACTGGGGAAGGTAGCAAGATCAGGTGGAGTCAATGCCCTGAGGACATCTGTACTTACAGGGAAGTGTCACCCACTGCGACTCCCCTACTGCACAGTCAACAACAACAACAACTTGTATTTATACAGCACCTTTAGGATCCCCATGTGATTCACAGGAATAACATCAGACCAAATACGGCACTGATTCACATAAGGAAACATTAGGACCAGTGATCAAAAACTAGGTAAGGAGATATGTTTTATGGTGCATCATGAAGGAGTATTGAGAGGGGAGAGGTTTAGGGAGGGAATTCCAGAGCTTCAGACCTTCATCACCAATGGTGAAGCAAAGGATCTTGGGAATGTACACAAAGTTGGAGATGTGCAGATATCTCAGAGGGGTTTTTTTGTTCATTCAAGGAATGTGGGAGTTGCTAGCAAAGCCAACATTAGTTGCCCATCCCTAATTGCCCTTGAACTAAGTGGCTTGCTAGGCCTTTTAGAATCATAGAAACCCTACAGTGCAGAAAGAGGCCATTCGGCCCATCGAGTCTGCACCGACCACAATCCCACCCAGGCCCTATCCCCGTATCCCTACATATTTTACCCGCTAATCCCTCTAAGTTACACATCTCAGGACACTTAGGGACAATTTAGCATAGCCAATCAACCTAAGCCGCACATCTTTGGACTGGGCATTCAAGAATCAACCACATTGCTGTGGGTTGTGAGGCTGGAAGAGGTTGCAGAGATAGGCAGAGGTGGGGCCGTGGAAGAATTCGAACAAGAGGATGAGCATTTTAAATTTGAGATGCTGGTGGATGGAATGTCAATGCAGGTTATGAAGGATGAATGGGTTGCTGCGGGCAACAGATGCTGATTAGGTTATGGGTACCACACCTAATAGAGAAAGAAAGGATTGCATTTAGACAGCAACATTTCTGACCACAGGAATCCTAAAATGCGCTTAAACTGTAGTCATTGATGTAGTGTAGGAAATTCAGCAGCTAATGTGCGCACAGCAAGATCCCACAATAGGAATGTGACTTGAATCTGCTTGTGGTGTTTGCTGAGGGATAAATATTGGCCAGAACACCAGGAATGGTTGTTTGTGTCAGATTGGGAGGGCAATAGGGGTCTCCATTTAGCATCTTATCTGAAAGACAGCGCGTCGGACAGTGTGGCATTCCCTCACTATTGCGCTGGAGTATCAGCTTAAATTTTTTGACACTCAAGTCACTGGTGTGGGACTTGAAGCCACATCATTCTGTCTGAGGTACAGCTGACCTTCGTTCATGGAAGGTGGACGATGGGTGGACAACAAAGAGGGGATGGGAGTCAAAAAACAGAAAATGCTGGAAAATCTCAGCAGGTCTGACAGCATCTGTGGAGAGAGATTAGAGCCAACGTTTCGAGTCAGGATGCCAAAGAGTTGGCTCCATTCTCTCCCCACAGATGCTGTCAGACCTGCTGAGGTTTTCCAACATTTTTTCTGTTTTTGTTTCAGATTCCAGCATCTGTAATATTTTGCTTTTATCTTAGGAGATCGGAGTAGTCTGGTTTGGAGATGACAGAAGTTTGGATGGGGGTGGGGAGGGTGCGGTCTGAGGGGGTTTTGTGGGAAGGTGGGGAGGCTGAACAGCACTCACCTGGGCTGTGACAAGGCAGGGCAGTCTCAGAAAGTTGAATAAATAGATAAACTGATGGTCACCAGAAAGTTAAAAAATAGAACAGTAAAACGTAGGAAGTGATTGACACTGAATTGGTCTTGTGTATCTCCAGGAAATGAAACTCCAGGAAAAGTCATTTCCCAAGCTTAGCTGGCTTTTGGTTCTCCTTTTCTCGAGGCACAAGGTGGTTTGGACTGACAGGCTGACGTACTCGGAAGTGTAGAGAAAGTCAGCTTGCTGGTGCTGATGAAGGGGTGGGGAATCTCAAACTCTCACTGACACAGAGAGAGAGAGAGAGAGAGGTAGAAAACACTCACTCCATCAACCATGACTTCTCTCCGGCTCCTGTTCTTGGTGCACACCCAAGTGTTATCAGGTGAGTGGGGTGGAAGGGGGAGAGGAGACCACCAAGACCTTAGATCATAAATTCGGAAAGGAGAGACAGATTTATTACTTAATAAACAGGAAACAATCTGGGAGTGTCGCCGACTGCTTTTTAAAATAGCAAATTCAAAGCCATTTATATCCCCATCACAGTTAATCAAACTCACTCCCAAAGGACTCAGTTTGAGGATGAATTATATTTTATTCCCAAGGTTGAGATGTTTTTTAATGTTGTTTTTTATTTAATTGGAGCTTGGTTTCTGTTGTGAATGGCCAGACCTTTGTTTCCTTACCTTTAGGCTTGTGCTGGCAGTATGACCTGGTACTGAGCAACGATGGTCCCGTCACCACTGGTGCCCAGGGGAGGGTGGCGGCCAGACTGGTCCCCAGGGCTGGGAGCCGGCGGGAGCCTCTCCAGCCACCGTACACCTTCCACTGGTACCTGGAGAGCCCACTCTCCATCCTGCGGAGATCAGAGCAGGAACTCGGATCCTCCATCACCGTCCACAGCCTCACCCCCAAGCTGTACGCCCTGCGTGCCTGGGTGACCCGAAAGGAGTGTTCCTGGTGCCCCACAGTCGCCCATGGTTCCACCAAACTCCTTGTAACAGGTAAGAGCCTAACATGTGGCTGTCATTGGCAATGGAAACTGTTGTCTCCCATTCAATGGTTGACATATATTTGCAACAAATTTCAAAAGACTGATCAAATATTTCTGGATCAGCTTTAACAGCTGTTTTTAGCTGCATCATGTTGATTGTCATTGTTAATTACTAATTGATTATATTCCGTTATTAGTGAAAAAAATGTGAGCATTAATGACACCAGGTTGTCGGCGAATATTGTTCAATAACTACGTGTTATTTCACTATTGGTGAACGTTGTTGAATATTGTACTTGGAGCAAGTTATTAGTTTAATATTGGCCAATAACTGTTCTCACAGCAAGTTATTGGTGAATATTGTTGAATAACTGTACTCGGACCCATGAATATTGATCAGTAACTATATTCAGGCCAAGTTATTGGTGAATATTGACAAATAATGATTTTTTTCATTCATTTGTGGGACATGGGCGTCGCTGGCTGGTCAGCATTTATTGACCATCTCTAGTGGCCCTTGGAGGGCAGTTGAAAGTCAGCCACATTGCTGTGGCTCTGGAGTCACATGTCGGCCAGACCGGGTAAGGATGGCACATTTCCTTCCCTAAAGGACATTAGTGCATCAGATGGGTTTTTCCGACAATCGACAATGGTATCATGGTCATCAGTAGATTCTTAATTCCAGATATATTTTATTGAATTCAAATTCCACCATCTGCCATGGGGGGATTCGAACACACATCCCCAGCTGTGTTTCTGGATTAATAGTCTAGCGATAATACCAAACTTGGACCAAGTTGTTAGTTTAATATTGGTCAATAATTGTACCAAGTTATTAGTGAATATTGTTGAATAACTACTCAGACCAAATTATTGGTGAATATTGGTCTATAACTATAATAAGACCTGGTTACTGGTGAATGCTGTTTAGTAAGTAATTATACCAGGTTATTAGTACATCATCTTTAATAACTATGTGTATTCATTGTTGGCCGTTTGTGGCTGTTTCTCTTTCCCCGGACAGACTCTGTTGTCGGAACTCTTTCATTGCTGCAACCAAATGGCAGTATTACTTCCTCAAGCAAGGAATATGATCTGGCCACCCAGACCCCGACAAAGATCTCATTCATTCTGTACGATCCAAGCGATTATTTCAACACTGCTACATTCCAATACTTCTGGCAGTTTGGTGACGGGTAAATTCTTGACCCTTCATGTTGCTGTAATCCACATTTCGATGAATTAATTATCAGATCATTTTTATACAGCTGAAAGTTTGCGTGAGGATTTATAGATCCGTCCTTGGCCAAACAATCCCTTGTTGGGGACTGCGCGCGCAAAAGGACTGGGTGAAATCATTAGCTTATTTCAAATCATCGTGCTGGATCCCATTTTTCACCTGATGGATGTGTTGATCAAATGCAATTTGTAATGCGCAGAGTACAACACTAACCCCCTCATACAGCCTCACACATCTCAGTCATAATAAAAGGCGTCACAAAGATATCCCAAGAAGGGAAGCTTTCTTTCAGCCTCCCTATTGAATTTAAGAATAGATAAAGAGAAATATTTTACCCAGTGAGTTGTCGTGTTCTGGGATATGCAGCCAGAAAGGTGTTGGAAACAGATTCAATAGTAAAGTTTGAAAGGGATTTGGATAAATACATGAAAATGATAAATTAACAAGGCTATGGGGAAAGGGCAGGGGGAGTGGACTAATTGAAACCAGGTTATTCAGGTCCAGGCATCACTCTCCATTAGACAGAAACAATTGAATCATAGAATCCTAGAATCTCTACAGTGCAGAAGAAGGCCATTCGGCCCATCGAGTCTGCACTGACCGCAATCCCACCCAGGCCCTATCCCCGAAACTCCACATATTTACCCTGTCAATCCCTCTAACATACGCATCCCAGGACACTAAGGGGCAATTTAGCATGGCCAATCAACCTAACCTGCACATTTCTGAACTGTGGGAGGCAACCGGAGCACCCGGAGCAAACCCACTCAGACATGGGGAGAATGTGCAAACTCCACACAGACAGTGACCCAAGCCAGGAATTGAACCTAAGTCCCTGGAGCTGTGAGGCAGCAGGGTTAACCACTGTGCCACCGTGCTGTATGTATGAGGGGCCCCATTGCATAGCATTAGAGAAAGGTAACATAAGGAGACAGTGAACCACACAGCTGGTATGGGGATTGAACCCACACTGTTGGTGTTGTTCCGCATCTCAAAAGGCCAGCGCAGATATGATAGGCAGAATGGCCTCCTGCAAGATTCTAAATTGATTGTTGAGTTTCAAAAAAATAACTTTTGAGGTGGAACATTTACAATTGCTTTCTTGTGGCTGCATACAGGGAGCGAATGGTCACAAATAAATCGTGCACTCTTCATGTCTATCCAACACCAGGGATTTACCAGATGCACGTTGATGTTGTTGCATATCTCAATCACTCTCAACAAAAGACTGGAGTTTATGGCGCTTCACTGAAACTTCTAGGTAATGTTGCATTTATTTATAATGTTCTGCTGGACTGTCTGTGCTGAATTTTCTATCTGGAGTTGGGACCATTTCCAGGTCCTGACCCAGCGCGATGATGCCTTTAACAAAAAGGCCAATTGGTAACCATGGTGAGTGCTGTCCATCCAATTACGGCTCAAGGGGCTCCTGTTGACCCTTCTACACTTAGAAACAGCAGTCCCACTGTCAGAGGTGGGATGCTGCTAATGTAGGTAGGATGAGAGACAGCACGTCCGTCTTAAACTGCTGTGGTAATTTCTCAAATTCAGAGGCCACAGCCCCACTGCACAACCACGGCCACGGCCCAAGGGTATTGTGGGTGTGTAGGGGGATTGGGGGGGGTGGGGGCAGTGGTCCAAAAGCTGGATGGAGTGCCGCACCCGCCTACCATCATCGTTCTGCTGCCAGGAATCTGCCTAAATTTCTTGGCCTTAATTTGGCCTCAGCAAGGGCCTGAACGCCAACTGGAAAATTGATTACTGCCTGTTGGGTGACCTTAAGTGGCCCTCGAATTGGTCCAATGTGCAACCCATTGCTTGCGGGGCCAGTAGTCATCACTGCCCCAATCCTGCCTGAACAAAAATGGACCAGAGATCCAGGATCCTGGCGAGAAATTGGCATGCTGAGGGGTCGCAGGAAGTTGCAGGTCCATCTCTCTCTAGTCCCCCCCCCCCCCCCCCCCCACCCCCCCACCTTCTACCTCTCCACAGGCAAACAAAAATTCTGCCATTCGTGTGAACAGCACCAAGGCAGTAAGTGAACACACTTTACAGTATCTCTTCGCTGGAGGGGGTGCAGAGGAGATTCACCAGGATGCTGCCTGGGATAGGACACTAAAGTTATGAAGAGAGGTTGGATAGGCTTGGGTTGTTTTCATTGGAGCAGAGAAGACTGAGGGCGACCTGATCGAGATGTACAAGATTATGAGAGACATGGACAGAGTGGATAAGGAGCAACTATTCCCCTCTGTTGAAGGGTCAGTGATGAGGGGACATAGGTTCAAGGTGAGGAGCAGGAAGTTTAGGGGGGATGTGAGGAAAAACTTTTTTACGCAGAGGGTGGTGACGGTCTGGAATGCGCTGCCTGGGAGAGTGGTAGAGGCGGGATGCCTCACATCCTTTAAAAAGTGTTAATGATGTGATTGTCATGATGAGCACTTGGCACATCATAACATTCAGGGCTACAGGCCAAGTGCTGGCAGATGGGAATAGGTGGGAGTTCAGGTGTTTCTAATGTGTCGGTGCAGACCCGATGGGCCAAAGGGCCTCTTCTGCGCTGCATGATTCTGTGGTCAAACCAGTCAGTGCTAACCTTGTGATCCTCTGTTTGGGGTGACTCAAAACAAGGAAAGTTCTATGCCCTCCCATGACCAGAGTTGTGAAATAATCATTCCCTAATAAGCATGACGATGAAGTAATGGTATTACACATTCTCTACAAATCTGACTCATTCCAGATACCATCAAAAAGATTGAAGTCAAGAGCGTAGAAGACACCCAGGCAGACCACAGAATGGACTTTTACGTGTATGTCAATGGCAGGTAAGAGAATTTGCCAGCCGATCTCTCCTGACCTTCAGGGCTGCAAGGTGTCGGAATAAATCAAATTCTGCTTTTACTACATAGTTTTTTCACCAGTGATTTTGGACAAGCAGTCCAACCATTTCTGAACACATGTTACACGTACCTGGGAACACCACCACCTGCAAGTTCCCCTCTAAGTCACACAGCGTCCTGGCTTGGAAATACATCATCATCTCTTCACTTGTCGCTGGGTCAAATATACTGGCCGGAATTTTATGGGAGACCCGGAACGTTCCTGGAAACCCCATTGGTGGGACCAGAAGATCTCGCCGCCGGTCAATGGTGGGCCACCTTCCGCCGCAGTGAAACACGTGGCGGGATGCGCAGTGAATCCCGCCCACTAATTATTTATATCATTTATGGCTACATTGCAAATAAAAATCGTAATGAAAAAGTTGACAACGGGAATTAAGGTTTTGTAGACGGGACATGACATAGCATTTACAGCACAGACACAGGCCAGCAATTCCCGCCCGTGACTATACTCCACATGAACCTCCAGTCCTTTCCATCTCATCCTTTGATTTATTAACTCGTGGAACGTGGGCCTCGCTGGCTGGGCCAACATTTATTGTCCATCCCTAGTTGCCGTTGGAGGGCTGTTGAGAGTCAAACACATTGCTGTGGCTCTGGAGTCACATGTAGGCCAGACCAGGTAAGGACAGCGGATTTCCTTTCCTAAAGGACATTAGTGAACCAAATGGATTTTTCCGACAATCGACAATGGTTCCATGGCCATCAGTAGATTCTTAATTCCAGATATTTTTCATTGAATTCAAATTCCACCATGGAGGGATTCGAACCCGGTTCCCCAGAACATTAGCTGAGTTTCTGGATTAATGGTCTAGTGATAATACCACTAGGCCATCGCCTCCCCCATATGCTTATCTCGCCTCTCCTTAAATTAATATAAGTTATTTGTGTCAATTACTCCTTGTAATAGCAGGTTTCACATTCTAACCACTCACTGGGATTCTCTGGATAGTTAATGTATTAGATAGTTATAGGTACTGTGGTAACTTGACACCACAATAAAGGCAGTCGAATACATCGTTTAAAAGAAGGATCTCCTTCACATAATAAACTAACCAAGTTTAACAATAACAGTAACTCAGCAGAACGGTAATAACTGTAATAACTATGAAAACAGGAGCACTAGTAAAACAGGTCTCGTTTGCAGGACGTTCTCTTACAGACTGAAAAGCCCTCCAAAGATATGAACTCTTCGGTGTATGTCTGAAGATTAATCTCTGTCAGAGTAAGGCCTGGCACTCGGCTAGAGTCTCACGTTGACTTATAGGTCTTTTTATTAATTACGGATGTACAGGCTTCTGTGTCCACTTCCATCTCGATTTGCTTTCCATCCACCTCCACCATAGTATAAATACGCACTTCATTAACATTAAACATGTAAGTACGTTCCTCTGCCTGCTCCGAGCTTTTCATATAGGATGTAGCTGCTTGCGGCTTCCTCTAATTTAAATGTTCTTGCTCAGCCTTTGTCTTGCCTTTTGCGCCTCTGCATTTCTCTGCTAAATGCCCCCTCTTGTTGCTTCAGTGACGCACAGCGCCCATAAATTTGCAATGATTCGCATAGAGTGGCCCTCCACACCTAAACACTCCACTGCTTTCACCTCTCTGCTTACAGCTTCTTTCTGTGCTTGGTGTAGAGCCTCTTCCTGGGCATCAACATTAGCTACTGAATAGCTTTAACATTGCTGACAGCTATTTCCATGTGTTGTGAAGTTGAGTTTGTAAAGATGTAAAGAATATTTAGAAAGATGTAAAAGAATTGTAAAAGCTATTAGAGAGAAAAGAAACAAACGTGGTCCCTTTAAAAAGCTGTTTTGTGTTCAATGCTGAAATGTTTAAAA
Source organism: Mustelus asterias (assembly GCF_964213995.1). Classification (NCBI taxonomy): domain Eukaryota; kingdom Metazoa; phylum Chordata; class Chondrichthyes; order Carcharhiniformes; family Triakidae; genus Mustelus; species Mustelus asterias. The sequence goes on along the minus strand of NC_135823.1, from coordinate 51,564,614 downwards.
TGCAGGTATACAGAGTACACAAATGGCAACATTTGTTTCAGACCAAAAGCACCAGGGTTGCCTTGGTAACTGGCTTTGCAGGTTTTTACATTTGTGTTAGCCTATGAGCTTAAAGAAGACACACAGCTAACAGCCAATGGGTTTAGAGAAAACCCTCAATGATTAAGACCTATCAAATTTGAATTTACTATTGTTGCCAATCTCAAGCCAATCCGAGTGCAGGAATGTTAATAGGTCATAAGGACTATAAAAGAGGAATGCAACTTGCGGGGAGTTGAACCAGAAGCAGGGCCAGACCTTTAACTGAAACAGTTAAAGGCAGCGAAGGGCAGTTAGATTAGCTGGAGCAGTTAATTCTTAACTCTGCCAGTTTCAGATAGGTCTAACCAGTGAAAGGTAAAGACTCCAGCAGCACTTACCGACAACAGACAACTATAGAAGAACTCCAGAAAGCTTCCAAATTCCATCAAGTCTGGTTGCATCATTTCTTTGAGAGTTACTCGAATTCCGTTATTTCTGCTTTGAGTAATGAATATTCCTTGTGTTATCCGAACAGCATTTTAGTCGAATTGTACCTGAGTTAATGTGTAAGTTGTTTAGTTAAAGTTCCTGATTATTTAAATGAAATATCTTGTTGATTCTTCACTTAAAGCAAGCGTCGGGCCTTTATGTTAATGAACCTCCAAACATTAATTAAGAACAGTTAATACCTTCCCAAATAATTAAGCAGATGTGAGGTAAAGGGGATTAACCTCTGTGTCGTAACACACACCCTGAGAGATTTCTGGAGCCTTCTTAAAAGTCAGTGAGGCTTCCCTGAACAACCGATGCTGAATGCTGTCCTCGCTAATGGCACAAACTAATCTATCTCTGAGCATACCTTTTAAAACTGCTCTGAAATAATCGTAGAATTCCTACAGTGCGTAAGGAGGCCATTTGGCCCATTGACTCTGCACTGACTCTCTAATAGAGTATTTTACACAGGCCCTCTCCCCACCCTATCCCGATAACCCCAAACATTTAGCATGGCTAATCCATCTAAGGGCAGCAGAGTGGTTAGCATTGCTGCCTCACAGCACCAGGGATCCAGGTTCAATTCCGGCCTCGGGTGACTGTCTGTGTAGAGCCTGCACGTTCTCCTCGTGTCTGCGTGGGTTTCCTCCGGGTGCTCCTGTTTCCTCCCACACTCCAAAGATGTGTGGTTTAAGTTGATTGGCCATGTTAAATTGTCCCTTAGTGTCAGGGAGATTTGCAGGGTAAATATATGGGGTTAAGGGGATAGGTCCTGGGTGGAATTGTTGTCGCTGCAAGCTCAATGGACTGAATGGCCTCCTTCTGTGCTGTAGCGATTCTATGATTCTCCTTGTCACCAGAAAGATGCAGTAACTTGAGACAATAAATAAGGTCGTCGAATGGATTGTTTAAAAGAAGGATCTTTATATAATAAAATAACAAAGTTTAACAGTAACTCAGCAGAACAGTGAAATCCTATGAGAACAGGAGCACTAGTAAAACAGGTCCTGCTCGCAGCCTGAGAAGCCTGGCAAACCTGCACATGTTCAGAACCCTCAACAGGACACCAGTGAACGCTTATAAAACCAATCTGTACTCAAAATGGCATTCTGTAACAGGTTTCTCAGTGTTCAGACTCTGTGCTGTTAAGCAAATGTCTCTTATTTGTATCCTTCTTCCCCAGCCCCCCTCTGCAGATCTGCTGGCTCATTTCTCGCAGCTGCGTCCCCGTCATTGGTCAAGGATGCCACCCAATAGAGTTGCTCAGGTCAACAGTCGCCAACCTGAGCCACACCTTCACTGAGCTGGGACCGTACACCTTCAACGTGAGGGCTGAGAATAGTGTCAGCGACCTGCAGGCATGCTACAAAATAACCACCTGGCAAAACGGTAAGCCCTGAGCACTCGACCGAGACCGATTGTGCACGGAGAGCTGTGGGGTGGAGAAACCAGGAGCTTGTGAAGGGGGAAATGACGGGAAGGGTTTTGACACTGCAGGGTGGCACGCTGGTTAGTACCGCTGCCTCATGGTGCCAGGGACCCGGGTTCGATTCCCGGCTTCTATGATTCAATGAACCGGCGTGGTACATTTCTTCCCAAGTAATGGAGCTGGGGCTGGGGGGGTGGGGAGGTGGGGTAGGGGTGGGGGGGGGGGGGGGGGGGTATTCTCAATGCCAAGCATTGTTAGAATTTGAAGAAGTGTATTTATTTCACCACTTACATTTGTGCAATGGAATGAGGAACGTTCCATCCAACAAGCACACTGCTCTAACATGGATCCTATTCTAACTGTTTAATCTCTTACAACAGACCAGATCGATTAAGTTGGACCCTATCAATTTAATCTCCATGTATAGATCCTCTATAGAGGTGGGGCAGCACAGTGGTTAGAACTAATGCCTCACAAAGCCAGGGACCTGGGTTCAATCCCGGCTTGGGTCACTGTCTGTGCAGAGTCTATACATTCTCCCCGTTTCTTCATGGGTTTCCTCCGGGTGCTCCGGTTTCCTCCCACAATCCAGGTGGATTGGCCGTGCTAAGTTTTCCCTCAGTGTACCCAAACAGATGTCGGAGTGTGGCGACTAGGGGATTTTCACAGTAACTTCATTGCAGTGTTAATGTAAGCCTACTTGTGACACTAATAAATAAACTTTAAACTATCACGTTTAACCTTTATCATTACAATCAAAGAATTACATTCCCATTAAGCTATTTGCACATTAGAATTGTCTGCGATCGACAGGGATTAGTACCAAGTGGCCAATTGATTTTTCAGTTATGATGTTGGCCAAAGCTGAAACCTCAGTGCAGTACTTAGGGAGTGCTGCTTTGTCTTTGGATGAGATGATAAACAGACACCCTCATGTGCCTGCTCGGGTTGATGTAAAAGATCCCTTGGCACTATTTTGAAGAAGAGCGGGGGAGTTCCCCCCAGTGTCCCAGCCAATATTTATCCTTCAATCGCCATCACAGATGTAGATTACCTGCAGGAGCTTGCTTCCTACACGACAACAGTCGCTGCACTTCAAAATGTACCTCATTGGCTGCAAAGCTTTGAGACATCCAGTGATTGTGAAAATGCTAATAAATGTGCAGTCTTTTTATTCCTACGATCAATGGACCATGCAGGAACAAACCAGTTTCCTGTCTCTGTCTCCAGCATCGTGGATGGGAGAATGGGTCTGAGATGTGAGGTTTGCTCTTCAGTTCCATTTAATGTCACTCCGTCAGTCTTCTTTGGCTCCTCTGAAAGACGTGCTGGATTGGCCGTGCTAAATTCTCCCTCAGTGTTACCCGAACAGACACCAGAGTGTGGCGACTGGGGGATTTTCACAGTAACTTCATTCCAGTGTTAATGTAAGCATTACTTGTGACAAATAAATAAACTTTACTTTCGGGGCAGCATAGAAATCATAGAAATCATCATAGAAACCCTACCGTACAGAAAGAGGCCATTCGGCCCATCAAGTCTGCACCGACCACAATCCCACTCAGGCCCTACCCCCATATCCCTACATATTTTACCCACTAATCCCTCTAATCTACACATCCCAGGACACGAAGGGGCAATTTTTTAGCATGGCCAATCCACCTAACCCGCACATCTTTGGACTGTGGGAGGAAACCAGAGCACCCGGAGGAAACCCACGCAGACACGAGGAGAATGTACAGACTCCATACAGACAGTGACCCAAGCCGGGAATCGAACCCAGGTCCCTGGAGCTGTGAAGCAGCAGTGCTAACCACTGTGCTACCGTGCGCATGGTGCCACAGTGGTTAGCGGTGCTGCCTCTCAGCACCAGGGACCTAGATTCAATTCCCGGCTTGGGTCGCTGTCTGTATGGAGTCTGTACATTCTCCCCATATCTGCGTGGGTTCCCTCCGGGTCCTCCGGTTTCCTCCCACAGTCCGAAAGACGTGCTGGTTAGGTGGATTGGCCGTGCTAAATTCTCCCTCCATGTACCCGAACAGGCACCAGAGTGCGGCGACTGGGGAGTTTTCACAGTAACTTCATTCCAGTGTTAATGTAAGCCTTACTTGTGACACTAATAAATAAATATAAATTGAAACTCTCTCTCTGGCTGTTAACAGAGCCACAAAAGGAAGGAGAGGGGCTGAGAATCCACACACAGCTGGAGCAGCTGCTTGGTGGGACCTGATAGAGATCAGCATCCTCACCCGTGACCCCCCCCTCCCCCGCACCCCTCCCACCCCCCGCCTCCCCCTGCCCCGATTAGCTCCCATCGCCACACTCAGAGAGCTGCTGTCACAGGAGTCCAATGATGCAGCATTCCTGACCACTTCCACTTTTGCTCATCTGCAGTCCCAGCAGGAAGGCTGCACACTTTCACATCAGCATCAAGTGACAGGAGTCTGGCAAAAGAGCATTGAAGATTAAAGGATGATCGAATTGAGGCATTTGAGATGATTAAAAGGTTGAGCACATCAGAGCCTGGGAGAAAGTTGCTGGAGTAGCCCGTCAGGCCCTTCGAGCATTCTCCACCATCCAATAAGAGCACAGCTGATCTACCGCATCAGTTGCACCTTCCCACACTACTCTATATTCCTTTAGCATCCAATTCCCTCCCCAAACCCCATTTTGGAGGGCACGGCCATCATCTAAGAGTGCTATATTCTGTCAAAGGCCTTCTCCTGGTCCAGGCGAATGTCATGATGTGGAGATGCCGGCGTTGGACTGGGGTAAACACAGTAAGAAGTTTAACAACACCAGGTTAAAGTCCAACAGTAATTTTGCTTTTGCTACCAAATAAACCTGTTGGACTTTAAGCTGGTGTTGTTAAACTTCTTACCAGGCGAATGTGGCTGGTGTTCATCCTCCTGTCCTGCACGTAGACAATCATACCTCAGAGTAGAACAAGGCCAGCAGAGGTCTTCCTGCCGGATACAGCGCAGGTCTGGTCAGGGTGGATCACCAACTCCAGAGCAGGTTCGAGCCGAATGGCGATCATCATGACCAGAATTTTATACTCAATATTCAACAGTGAAACTGGTCACCAATTTCTCATCTCCTCCCGCTCCCCCTTCCGCTTGTAAGTGAGGGTGATGATGCTTTTCTTCATGGACTCTGACCTGCTCCCGCTCTGAAGCAGACTCCTGTACACTCCCAGTAGGTCTGGCCGATCCAGCCCATCGGACCAGCAGTTCAACTCGTCTCAAAGGACTTGACCGCTTTGTTAGCTGGCCCAGAGTTAGCAGTTTATCTAGATTCTCCCACTCACCATGGCGGTAGAGAGGGCACCGTGGTTAGCACTGCTGCCTCACAGCGCCAGGGGCCAGGGTTCAATTCCTGGCTTGGGTCACTGTCTGTGTGGAGTTTGCACATTCTCCCCGTGTCTGCGTGGGTTTGCTCCGGTTTCCTCCCTCAGTCAGAAAGACGTGCGGGTTAGGGTGCATTGGCCATGATAAATTCTCCCTCAATGTACCCGAACAGGTGCTGGAGTGCGGCGACTAGGGGATTCTCATAGTAACTTCATTGCAGTGTTAATGTAAGCCTCCTTGTGACACTAATAAATAAACTTTAAACTTAAGTCAAAGTGTTTGTCAAAGCTGTTTTTCAAATTGTGCACTGTAATTTCTTGGTTATGCCACAAGATGGCATCACCAAGGGGTGATGTCAGAGGCACTTCTTTACACAAAGGGTAACAGAAATCCGGAACGCGCTCTCCCTCACCAGCTGTTGAGACTGAGGATCAGTTGTGAAATTTGAAGTCAAGATTGGCTGCTTCTTGCTTGATGGGAGTATTGAAAGATATGGAATTAAATGGAGTTTGTGGACAGATTGAGGGACCTCCTGCTGTTACTCAAAGTAAGAAGTTTAACAACACCAGGTTAAAGTCCAACAGGTTTATTTGGTAGCAAAAGCCACACAAGCTTTCGGAGCTGCAAGCCCCTTCTTCAGGTGAGTGGGAATTCTGTTCACAAACAGAGCATATAAAGACACAAACTCAATTTACATGAATAATGGTTGGAATGCGAATACTTACAACTAATCAAGTCTTTAAGAAACAAAACAACGTGAGTGGAGAGAGCATCAAGACAGGCTAAAAAGATGTGTATTGTCTCCAGACAAGACAGCCAGTGAAACTCTGTGGGGGTTACAAATAGTGTGACATGAACCCAATATCCCGGTTGAGGCCGTCCTCGTGTGTGCGGAACTTGGCTATCAGTTTCTGCTCAGCGACTCTGCGCCGTCGTGTGTTGCGAAGGCCGCCTTGGAGAACGCTTACCCGAATATCAGAGGCCGAATGCCCGTGACCGCTGAAGTGCTCCCCGGAGGGCTTGTCTGTAGTCTCCTCGGATGAGGAGGATCGCAACAGACACCTCCAGACGCTGAAAGATGCCCTCATAAGAACAGGATATGGCGCTCGACTCATTGATCAACAGTTCCAACGCGCCACAGCGAAAAACCGCACCGACCTCCTCAGAAGACAAACACGGGACACGGTGGACAGAGTACCCTTCGTTGTCCAGTACTTCCCCGGAGTGGAGAAGCTACGGCATCTCCTCCGGAGCCTTCAACATGTCATTGATGAAGACGAACATCTCGCCAAGGCCATCCCCACACCCCCACTTCTTGCCTTCAAACAACCGCACAACCTCAAACAGACCATTGTCCGCAGCAAACTACCCAGCCTTCAGGAGAACAGTGACCATGACACCACACAACCCTGCCACAGCAACCTCTGCAAGACGTGCCATCATCTCACATGAGAACACCATCCACCAGGTACACGGTACATACTCTTGCAACTCGGCCAACGTTGTCTACCTGATACGCTGCAAGAAAGGATGTCCCAAGGCATAGTACATTGGGGAAACTATGCAGACGCTGCGACAACGGATGAATGAACACCGCTCGACAATCACCAGGCAAGACTGTTCTCTTCCTGTTGGGGAGCACTTCAGCGGTCACGGGCATTCGGCCTCTGATATTCGGGTAAGCGTTCTCCAAGGCGGCCTTCGCGACACACGACAGCGCAGAGTCGCTGAGCAGAAACTGATAGCCAAGTTCCGCACACACGAGGACGGCCTCAACCGGGATATTGGGTTCATGTCACACTATTTGTAACCCCCACAGAGTTTCACTGGCTGTCTTGTCTGGAGACAATACACATCTTTTTAGCCTGTCTTGATGCTCTCTCCACTCACGTTGTTTTGTTTCTTAAAGACTTGATTAGTTGTAAGTATTCGCATTCCAACCATTATTCATGTAAATTGAGTTTGTGTCTTTATATGCTCTGTTTGTGAACAGAATTCCCACTCACCTGAAGAAGGGGCTTGCAGCTCCGAAAGCTTGTGTGGCTTTTGCTACCAAATAAACCTGTTGGACTTTAACCTGGTGTTGTTAAACTTCTTACTGTGTTTACCCCAGTCCAACGCCGGCATCTCCACATCGTTACTCAAAGTCCCAGGTTCAACCCCAGCCCCCAGTTGATTGAGGTAGGGGTGGTTACAGAGAGGAATGGTTACATGTACCAATCGCTCATTGGGGTAGCATAAAGAAACGTCTCTTAACCTCCTCTCCCTTCATCTTCTCTACAGGTACCCATCCAATTTGGTTTATTGTACCGTGTGTTACCCTGTTCACTGCCATTCTCCTCTTCACCCTCTCCATCGTCATGAGAAAGAGCAGAGCCCAGAAGGATGCGGTTGAGGTAAAATTTAAACCTTTTCTGATACCGTTTCATATCAGGGACTCAAAGCGACAAGAGTGGGAAAATTATTTCATACCTGGACTTCATCCATTCAAGGCCGGAGATTTTCAATGGTCTTAATGTCACCTCCACTCGCATCAGGCAAATAACTTCCTGGTGTGTTAAATCCAGGATAAATCAAATCACTTACTGTACACTTTGATGTACATGTCATTGGTCAGAACATTGAACATTGAATACAGTAGTTGGATTGTCTTGTTGAAGTTGTACAAGACATTGGTAAGGCCACACTTGGAATACTGTGTACAGTTCTGGTCACCCTATCATAGAAAGGATATTATTAAACTAGAAAGAGTGCAAAAGAGATTTACTAGAATGCTACTGGGACTTGATGGTTTGAGTTATAAAGAGAGGCTGAGGGGTGATCTTATAGAGGTCTATAAAATAATGAGGGGCATAGATCAGCTCGATCGTCAATATCTTTTCCCAAAGGTAGGGGAGTCTAAAACTAGAGGGCATAGGCTTCAGGTGAAAGGGGAGAGATACAAAAGTATCCAGAGGGGCAGTTTTTTCAGAGGGTGATGAGTGTCTGGAACAAGCTGCCAGAGTTAGTAGTAGAGGCGGGTACAATTTTGTCTTTTAAAAAGCATTTAGACAGTTACATGGGTACGATGGGTATAGAGGGTTATGGGCCAATGCGGGCAATTGGGACTAGCTTAGGGATTTTAAGAAAAGGGTGGCATGGACAAGTTGGGCCGAAGGGCCTGTTTCCATGCTATAAACCTGTATGAGTCTATGACTCACTTTGCTTGCTCGCTAATCCTTCCACAACCATTCAATTCCTCCACCACTGACAAACAGTGGCAGTCTCCTACCATCTACAAGATGCACTGCAGGAATTCACCAAGGCTCCTTAGGCAACGCCTTCCAAACCCACAACCACTACCATCCAGAAGGACAGCAGATACCTGGGAACACCACCACCTGGAAGTTCCCCTCCAAGTCACTCACCATTCTGACTTGGAAATATATTGCTGCTCCTACACTGTCGCTGGGTCAAAATCCTGGAATTCCCTCCCTAACAGCGCTGTAGGCGTGCCTACACCTCGGGGACTGCAGCGATTCAAGAAGGCAGCTCACCACCACCTTCTGAAAGGTAATTGGGGATGGGCAATAGTTGCTGGCCAGCCAGCGACGCCAACATCCTGCAAATAAGAAAAAACAAGAACAAAGTGTTTACTTCCTATTCCTTGTCTATATGCTGCCTCTTAGCAACATCACCCAAAAAAACCATGGCAGGTTTCACATGTACGGTGATGACACTGTCAGATGGTCAGTGCTGAGGGAGTGCCGCACTGTTGTAGGGTCAGTACTGAGGGAGCATTGCACTGTCTGAGGGTCAGTGCTGAGGGAGTGCTGCACTGTCAGTAGGTCGGTGCTGAGGGAGTGCTGCACTGTCAGAGGGTCAGTACTGAGGGAGTGCTGCACTGTCAGAGGGACAGTACTGAGGAGTGCTGCACTGTCAGTAGGTCAGTGCTGAGGGAGTGCTGCACTTGTTCAAGGGTCAGTGCTGAGGGAATGCTGCACTGTCAGTAGGTCAGTGCTGAGGGAGTGCTGCACTGTCAGTAGGTCAGTGCTGAGGGAGTGCTGCACTTGTTCAAGGGTCAGTGCTGAGGGAATGCTGCACTGTCAGTAGGTCAGTGCTGAGGGAGTGCTGCACTGTCGGTAGGTCAGTGCTGAGGGAGTGCTGCACTGTCAGTAGGTCAGTGCTGAGGGAGTGCTGCACTTGTTCAAGGGTCAGTGCTGAGGGAGTGCTGCACTGTTCAAGGGTCAGTACTCAGGCAGTGTTGCATTATCAGAAGATTAGTGCTGAGGGCGTGCTGCACTGTTGTAGGGTCAGTGCTGAGAGAGTGCTGCATTGCCAGAGGTGCCACCTTTTGTTAAACTGAGACCTCGCCTGCCCACTCAGGAGGATAGAAAAGATTCTGTGGCCACAATTTTATGGAAGACCAGGGAATTCTTCCCTGTGTCTTGGCCAACCTTTATTCCTCTACCAACGTCTGGTCATGTGGTATGCGGGAGCTTGCTGTGCGCGAAGCTGACTGCTGCGTTTCCTACGGTATAACTGTGATCTTATCTCAACACACTTCATTGGGTGTAAAGTGTTTTCAGATGTTCCAAGGTCAGCGATTGTACCGTTATGGTCTCTTTACCTAAGGAAAGATGTACTTACCCTGGAGGCAATGCATCAACAGTTCACTGGATTAGTTCCTGCAATGAAGGGATTGTCGTAGGAGGAGAGATGGAGTAGAGTAGGCCTTTACTCCCTGGAGTCTTGAAGAATGAGAATTGGTGGAATGGGAACATATCAAACTCTGAAAGGGTCTTGGCAGGGTGCTGGATCAATGTTTCCCCTGGCTCGAGAATCCACAGCACAGGAGTCAGTATCAGAATAAGGGGTTGGATATTTAAAGTTTATTTATTAGTGACACAAGTAGGCTTACATTAACATTGCAATGAAGTTACTGAGAAAATCCCCCAGTCGCCACACTCCAGCGCCTGTTCGGGTACACTGAGGGAGAATTTAGCATGGCCAATGCACCCTAACCAGCACGTCTTTCGGACTGTGGGAGGAAACTGGAGCACCCGGAGGAAACCCATTTGGATTGAGATGAGGAGAAATCTTGTCACTCAGAGTTTGTGAATTTTTGGGGGTTCTTTATCCCAGAGAGCTGTCACTTGTCGAGTTTATTTAAGACCGAGGTCTTTCGAGTTTTGGACATGGAGGGAATCGAGAGGGATATGTGCAGGGTGGTGGGGGTTGAAGTTGAAGCTGAGGTTTTGATGTGACGGAACGGTAGGGCTGGATCAAAGGCCTAATCCTGCTCTTATATCAAGGGTTCCCAAACTGCGAGTTGTGACCTCCAGTGAGGTCATGGACCGAGTCTTTGGGGTCGGAAGCTCCCTCGGCTTCGAGGCAACAATGGCCTCTGTGGGAGTGCTCACCCTGGTATTGGCGTGATGTTGTTTTTTTCTCCTGGCGCGGTCCAGTGGGCCGAGGTCTCATGAAATGGGCTCTGAGACCCTGTCACTGCAACCAATAGAACCTGCTCAATGTCAGGGGAGAGAAAACACTGTCGGCAGCTTTCTAACCACAAACCACAGCCCGACAACCACCTCTCCCGCAGACCCCCCACTGCAACCCCCCCCTCCCCCCTGCCAACCGCTGCCGCTCCCACAGACCCCCCACCCCCCCGACCGCTGCCACTCTCACAGACCCTCTGCAGCCCCCCCTCCCCACCACTGCCGCTCCCATAGACTCCCTGCCCCCTGCGCGACCGCTGCCGCTCCCACAGACCCCCCACTGCAGCCCCCCCTCCCCCCTGCCAACCGCTGCCGCTCCCACAGACCCCCCACCCCCCCCGACCGCTGCCACTCTCACAGACCCTCTGCAGCTCCCCCCCCCGCTGCCGCTCCCATAGAACCCCTGCCCCCCGCGCGACCGCTGCCGCTCCCACAAACCCCCCCCCGCGCGACCGCTGCCGCTCCCACAAACCCCCTGCCCCCCGCGCGACCGCTGCCGCTCCCACAGGCCCACTGCACCTGGCCCCTCCCCCGACCACTGCTGCTCCCACAGACCCTCTGCAGCCCCTCCCCCAACCGCTGCCGCTCCCACAGACCCACTGCACCCACCCCCCTCCCCCCTGCCAACGGCTGCCGCTCCCACAGACCCTCTGCAGCCCCTCCCCCAACCGCTGCCGCTCCCACAGACCCCCTGCCCCCCCGCGCGACCGCTGCTGCTCCCACAGACCCACTGCACCCGGCCCCTCCACCCCACCATGCTCACAGTTTGACGCCCACTGCCACTCTGACAGTTCTATCCCCTCAACTGCCCCCCCACCACTCTCTCAGTTCCACCCCCCATTGCCCTCACTACTCTACACCCCCCCCTCCTCCCCCACATGCCTCCTGCGCTCACAACCACCCCATCCCACAGCACTCAAAGTCTCCTCCCTCGCCGCTCTCAATCTGGGCTCACACCAATGTTCTGATGTCAAAATTGATCCCGGGGGCGGAAACGTGGGGGGCACTGCCTCACATTGTGAAGTAGGAAGTCTCACAACACCAGGTTAAAGTCCAACAGGTTTATTTGGTAGCAAATACCATAAGCTTTCGGAGCACAGCTCCTTCGTCAGATGGAGTGGATATCTGCTCCAACAGTGCACAGACACAGGAATCAAGTTACAGAATACTGATTAGACTGCAAATCTCTACAGCCAGCCAGGTCTTAAAGGTACAGATAATGTGGGTGGAGGGAGCATTCAACACAGGTTAAAGAGATGTGTATTGTCTCCAGACAGAACAGCTAGTGAGATTCTACAAGCCCCTCACAAGCATCTCACTAGCTGTTCTGTCTGGAGACAATACACATCTCTTTAACCTGGTGTTGTGAGACTTCTTACTGTGCTTACCCCAGTCCAACGCCGGCATCTCCACATCATCACATTGTGAAGTCAGGTGCATGGGCCATGCTAAATCCTCCCTCCGTGTACCCGAACAAGTGCCACAGAGTGTGGCGACTAGGAGATTTTCACAGTAACTTCATTGCAGCGTTAATGTAAGCCGACTTGTGACATTAATAAATAAATTTAACTTCTTCAAATTGTGCTCTGTAGTTTCTTGATTATGCCACATGATGGCAGTGCAGCACACACAATGCACAGTGGATTCGAGGCCCTTAGTGATTGAATCAGAAAATCCCACTGCCACACAGGGAGGCCATTCGGCCTTCATACTGGTGCCAGCTCTTTGAAAGAGCTTTCTAATTTAGGTGTTTGGTTTTGTGTCCGAAAGCAAGATTTCTGACTGCCGCTCGCTTTGTTCTTTCTTTTGTTTTCAAGGTGGCAGATTTTGATTTCTCCCCGTCATCGGACAAGTCGATGAAGGATGTTTGGGTTCCCTCACGGAGGAACGTTCAGGTTTGCTGCATCCCCTGCGGCCGTCTGGAGAACACCTCACGCAGCCTCAGTGGAAGAGAGGTCCATTCACTCCTGAGCTTCAGTCACAGCCAGCTCCAGGATTACACCCGAAGGCCCAAGATGCATGCCTCCAGCCCGCTGTGAAGGTGGCCTTGCTTCATTTTGCTGAATGGTCTCTTATCAAAGAGCAGGCATGGATTATACAACTGATCGGGGGTGGGGTGGGGGGAGGGGGTTGTTCCCTCCACTCCAGTGCAGTACTGAGGGAGCGCTGAACTGCTCGAGGGACCCCCTCTCAAATGAGACTTTAAACCAAAGCCCCATCTGGCCTCTCAGGCGGAGAGGCGCTATTTTCAAAGAAGGGCAGTGGAGTTCTCCTGATGTCCTCCACAATATTTATCCCTCAACCCAGCATCAGCTGAAAAAAAAACAGATAATCTGTGGGAGCTTGCTGCTCACAATAATGGCTACCATGTTTTATACATTAACAACCGTGACTGCGCCTCAGTAATGTGTAATTGGCTGCAGAGTTAACGGGGACGCGTACTTGCTATGTATTTAAAAGGGTTGCAGGTTGCTTTAAGAGCTGATCACATGATTTGATGGTGATGTCATTAGAGCGTGAGCTCAGGCTGCCGTTTTACCCTTAGTTTTGTACATGAGACCCGTGCAGAGAGCAGCTCTTCAATAAAACCTGTTGTGTTTTTGTTTGAATCTCTGTGTGCAAACCAAGGCCGGAATTCTCCCAAAAACCATTGTCGATTGTCAGAAAAACTCATCTGATTCACTAAAGGGCAGCACGGTGGCACAGTGCTGCCTCGCAGCAGCAGGGACCCGGGTTCAATTCCTGGCTTGGGTCACTGTCTGTCTGGAGTTTGCACGTTCTCCCCGTGTCTGCGTGGGTTTCCTCCGGGTGCTCCGGTTTCCTCCCACAGTCCAAATATGTGTGGGAAGGTGGATTGGTAAATTGCCCCTTAGTGTCAAAAGGATTAGCAGGGTAAATGCATGGGGTTATGGGGATAGGGTCTGGGTGGGATTATGGTCGGTGCAGACTCGAGGGGCTGAATGGCCTCCTTCTGCACTGTAGGATCCTATGATTGTGAAATCTGCTGTCCTTACCTGGTCTGGCCTACATGTGACTCTAGAGCCACAGCAATGTAGTTGACTCTTAATTGCCCTCAGGCAACTAGGGATGGGCAATGAATGCTGGCCGGCCAGTGACAACCATGTCTGATGAATGACTAAAAAAAACACACTGACACAAAACCTTGCCATGTTTATGAAGCCATTCATTATAATTCTATGTCTCATGGAAAGCAGAAGCATTGCTGTTTTTCCTCAGTGCTTCTTTACAGTTCAGTGAGATTCCGAGGGTGCTAAAGACTGGGGAACATTATTCACTCGTGTTTCAAGTCCAGGATCAGCTGTGTCTCATTTACCTCTGGGTCAGAAGCTTGTGGGTTCAAAAAATGGGGCTGGACCTTTGGTCCCTGGCCTGAGGGCAGGCTGCACTTTTGGAGGACACCCTTTTTGGGATGAGGCACTAAACCGAGGTCCCCCCTGCTGTCCGGGTGGGTGTAAGGAATCCCAGCCGGCATTTCAAAGTAGGCCCGGGAGTGGTGTGTGTGTGTGGTTTGGGGGGTGGGGGGGGGGGGGGCGGGGGGAAGGGGGCTTGCATGGGGGGGGGTTGCTGGGAGGCTGGCGGGGTTCCCTGGCCAATATTTACTGTCCTACTAACATCTGGAGGAAAAAAAGTAACAGATGATTGGTCATTGTCACATTCTGTTTGTGGGAGCTTGCTTTGCGCAAATTGGCTGCTGAGTGTCCCACATTATACCAATGGCGACGTTTCAGAAAAGTAAATTAATTGGCCGTAAAGCACCTCGGGACATCCATTGGTCATGAAAATTGTGATTTAGATGCAAGTCGTTCTTCCTTTCAAAATGTACTCCATTGCCCTTGAAGTGTCCATGAAAGGTGCTATATAAATGCAAGCTTTCAATTTCCTCCCCAGTTGTTGTTGTTGTCAGTTGACTCCAATGCACCCTTGTTCTTTTTGTCCTTTAGTTTTGATATTTCAGCCCCCATTCCTGATTTGTTCCCAACTGATTTTTAGCATGATGCAGCAGAGGAGGAGGCCATTCGGGCCATCAGGTCTGGGTCGGGCCATTGCTGGTAATTTTCTTAAGATGATTTTTGGTGTGAATTTGGTCTATGGGCTGGTAGTGAAGCTGCTCTCCTGGTTTTCACACTGAACCCAATGAACTCTCTGCAGGGAAAGCAGCTGGAGATATGCTAACTGTGTCTTTCCAACTACTGTAAGAGGTCTCACAACCACCAGGTTAAACTCCAAGAGGTTTATTTGGTATCATGAGCTTTCGGAGTGCTCGTGATACCAATGAACCTGTTGGACTTTAGCCTGGTATTGAGACTTGTTACTGTGCCCACCCCAGTCCAATGCCAGCATCGCCACATCATGGTTTCCAGCTACTGGCATAGGTCGATCCCAGACCCATCCTCTTCCCCTACCTCTCCCGGGTGGAATGATTCCTGTCGAGCTACGAGAGAGATAGCAGCACGTCCCTCCCCAGGAACTCCTTCAGTGATGGAAGGAGTGGAAGAAACATCCTGCTGTTCCGTAGTTCGAGATTGCCAGTGTGCGGAGGTAACTGGGACCCCTCCTTGTCAATGCAGAAGACCAAAGTCAAGGCTGAGAAACTGCTTCAAAAGGAACTCGATGACAGCTTTGATTATCAGCTTCTGACACGAGAGGAGTAGACACACAAAAATTGGACTGGATCTCTCCGCCCACAACCTAAAAGCAAATGACGGCGGATGCTGGAATGTTCAGGTAGTATCTATGCAGAGAGAAACAGAGTTAATGAGTTGGATTTTATGGCTCTCTTGGCAGAGAGTTGGCAGACCCGTGGGCACCGTGCCCACTGCCTACCCGCTCACCCCCCCACTGCAATGTGAAGAGTGACGAGCCCACCCACACATTGATCCCTTCAATGGCCAAGTCATTGTCACTTCAGAGCCAATGGGAGTTAAGCAGCAGCAGGAGATGAGCACTGGTGGTGGGCAAGGTGGGTGCTCCTCTTTATGGACACCTTGGGCCCATGGGAGAGCCCTTCCGCCCCTTCCTCCCCCCCCGCCCGAAAGGACTTCCCTGCTCCCTATTTAACCCCTATCCCGAATGCACAGTTTTGTAACAACAATCAATGATAGCTTCATGAATCAGACTTACAATGGCCAGATTTATTCATTAACTGAATTGAAATTCCCCCCCCAGCTGCCGTGGTGGGATTTGAAACCACGTCACCAGAGTATTAGCCTGGGACCCTGGATTACCAGTCCAGTGACACTACCACTACGCAATTACCACTACGCGATTACCACTCCCCCCCTCCCCCAGCCCCTCCCCCTCCCCCTCTTCCACAGCTTTGATGATTGCACCAATTGGGACTGCAAGGCCTGAACAAACTGGCATTCAACCCCTTGGCTCTGTGCCAAGAGCCTCCTTCAGTCTGTGACACAGAAAGAGGTTGCCAGCCAGGCCTGTGTACTTCCCTCTTCAATCACACTCCAATGTTAGTGCGCTGAGACACAGTGTGGGCAAACGGTGACACCTAGCTAAACAGCATCATCGGAAAAGCAGCCAGGACCCCGCGCATCCCGGACATTCTCTCTTCCACCTTCTTCCTTCGGGAAAAAGATACAAAAGTCTGAGGTCGCATACTAACCCACTCAAGAACAGCTTCTTCCCTGCTGCTGTCAGACTTTTGAATGGACCCACCTCGCACTCTACACCCTAGCTATGACTGTAACACTACATTCTGCACCCTCTCCTTTCCTTCTCTATGAACGGTATGCTTTGTCTCTATAGCGCGCAAGAAACAATACTTTTCACTGCATACCAATACATGTGACAATAATAAATCAAATCAAATCAATCAAAAATACAAGAAGCTGGTTGTTTTGTGTGGGTAGCAACTTTTCGTCCATCTCTCACATTTCTGGTCTTTGACGAATTGTTCGGGTTGGGTGTTTCTGTAGAGTACCCGGATCGACGCCATTCCCAGGACCGCAGGTGAGTATCATAAACGGACAGGGTGGAAACCGCGGCTGTGAGCAGCACAGAACCCCGGGCATTGCCATGAACTGAGTCACACACATCTGAATTGTACAAGATGCAAGGATTTCTCCCTTCAATCTGGCAACCCTGTACAAATGAAAGAAAATGCAACTGGAGAAGAAGGAGAAAGAACAAAGACTTGGCTCTGTCTTTTCATCTTTCAAACAAGTGACTCACACTGTGTGTAAAAAAAAAATCCATATTGGAAAGATTCATATAAACAGCACCGTGAAGAGGAGTCCACAATGCACATCTCGCAAATAATTGTCTCGAACCAATAACATCTGCAAGCACACCTAAAACATTCTATAAATCTTTGACTGCATGTTCTGTTCCCTTTTCTGTTCTGGTGTTGCATACGATTGTTGAACAATATGAGAAACTTTCAACACTACTCGTTTCAGCTGTGAATGGGCCCACTGGCCTTCTTCATCAGTTTTGACTGGACAAAGGTGAAACATTGAACTTCCGTTTTAATACAGATTATTACAGCTATTGTTTTATTTTAAACCATTGAATGCCTACAGTGCAGAAGGAGGCCATTCAGCCCATCGAGCCTGCACCAACAATTATCCAACCCAGGCCCTATCCCCGTAACTCCACCTATTTACCCTGCTAATCCCCCGACACTATGGGGTAATTTAGCATGGCCAATCCACCTAACCCGCACATCTTTGGACTGTAGGAGGAAACCAGAGCACCCGGAGGAAACCCATACAGACATGGGGAGAATATGCAGACTCCACGCAGACAGTGACCCAAGCGGGGAATCGAACCCGGCTCCCTGGCACTGTGAGGCAGCAGTGCCATCCAATGTGCCACCGTGCCCCCCAAAGGTTGGAGTGGAAGGTACATGGCTTGTGCGCCACTTGAAGTGTCATTATTTTGATATTATGTCAAGGATAACTAAGTTTGAAAACGATTATAAATCTACAGATTGTCCTGGTTACTGTGTTCACCTTCTCAATGCAACATACATCATGGTTGGATTTTGATGGATGATAATGTCCACTTGACTCCTGTACTGATGAGAAAAGAATCACCTAACCCAGGTGACAGTAAATACCTGGATGAGTGTTGAGAGCGAGCGCCCAGCAGAAGTGACACCAGTTAAACTGGAGCAGCAAAGGTGGATGGGAATGTAGTAGAACACATCCACCTGCCCATTCATCCCCCCCTTGCCTGGATGGGTACAGCTCCATCAACACTCAAAGAGCTTGACACCATCCACAAACATTCACTCCCTCTGCCATTGATGCACGGTAATAGCCGTGTGTACTGTCTACAAGATGCACTGCAAGAACTCACCTAGGCAAGACTCCTTAGACAGCACCTTCCAATCCCATGACCGCTACCATCTGGAAGGACAAGAGTGGCAGATATATGGGAACACCACCACCTGGAAGTTCCCATCCATACCACACACCATTCTGACTTGGAACTACATCGACATTCCTTCACTGACACTGGGTCAAAATCCTGGAATTCGCTCCCTAACAGCACTGTGGGTGTACCTACACCACACGGAGTGCAATGGTTTAAGAATCATCACCTTCTCAAGGGCAATTAGGGGTGGGCAATAAAAGTGCTGGCCCAACCAGCAATGTCCACATCGAACAATAGAATCCCGACAGTGCAGAAAGGGGAGATTTGGCCCGGGTCTGTACTGACTCTCCGAAAGAGCATCCCACCCAGCACCACCCCCCCCCACCCCCACCTCCAACCTCCCCCACCCCCAACACACCCCACCCCCACCACCCCCACCACCACCCCAACCCCCTCCACCACCCACCCCCCCACCCCCCCACCACCCCCAACCCTCCCCCACACCCCCACCACCCCCAACCCCCCCCACCCTCACCACCCCCACCCCCACCCCCAACCCGCCCCACCCACCCCCACCCCCCCCACCCCCCCACCCCACCCCCACCCCCCCACCCAGCCCCACCCCCCCACCCACCCCCACCCCCCCACCCACCCCCACCCACCCCCACCCACCCCCACCCACCCCCACCCCCACCCACCCCCACCCACCCCCACCCACCCCCACCCCCACCCACCCCCACCCACCCCCACCCACCCCCACCCACCCCCCACCCCCACCCACCCCCACCCACCCCCACCCACCCCCACCCACCCCCACCCACCCCCACCCCCACCCACCCCCACCCACCCCCACCCCCACCCACCCCCACCCCCCAACGCGTCAGGAGGGGGGTGGTACTTGGGTGATTTTGGAATCATCGGGTTTGCCAGACTGACTCCACAGATTCCTAAATTCACATCGCTGCTCCATGTTCTTTCATGTGTTCACAGCAGCATGCTGCATTCAATTCCCTCGAGCCATCAGAAGATGTTCAACGCACAAAGATCATCTGATATTTAGTGCCCCAAGGCCTATTTGCTTCATCAATAACTCATGTGAAGCGGTAGTGACGCCACTGGAAGCGAGATGGCGAGGTCTAGCTGGACAGAAACCCTAACATCACAGTCAGGCATTTCATGGCCCACCCACTGTGAA
This sequence comes from Mustelus asterias, assembly GCF_964213995.1. Lineage (NCBI taxonomy): Eukaryota > Metazoa > Chordata > Chondrichthyes > Carcharhiniformes > Triakidae > Mustelus > Mustelus asterias. Next base: position 51,545,291 of record NC_135823.1, on the reverse strand, counting down.
TGGTCCAATGGGTAAACTAGCTGCTGGGAATTAAACAACCCAAACCCCAGGCTTTGCTGAAGATATCAGACAGAGAGGTGTCAGAGAATTCAAATTTTGCCCCCATTGCACTTTTGGGGCTTGTGAGAGAAATGAAAAGCTCATTTTGAGATGAATGTTTCTGTGCTTTTCTGTCACCCCACTCGCCACCTTAACCCTTCACTCCCACCGGCGCACTGTGGAGTTTATGTAATTTTGACGCCATGATTTTTAACATGGGATGTTATGTTTAGAAACAGCTAAGGAGGATCATGCTGGTGTCTACGCTTCCCACAAACTTCCCTCCCGTCCTTACACAAAAGTCAAAGTCTGTAGAGGCTGCAGGTTGAGGAAGAATTTCTTCTCTCATGGAGCAGCAAATCTGTGGAATTCTTCACCGCAGAGGGTTGTGGAGGCCGGGCCGTTCAATATATTCAAGGTTGAGTGTGGTAGCGTGGCCCCTTTAAGACCACAAGACCATAAGATATAGGAGATATAGGATTTGGCCCATTGAGTCTGCTCCGCCATTCAATCATGTCTGATATGATTCTCCTTCCCATTCTCCTGCCTTCTCCCCATAACCCTTGATCTCCTTATTGATCAAGAACCTGTCTATCTCTGTCTTAAAGACACTCAATGACCTGGCCTCCACAGCTCTCTGTGGCAATGAGTTAAGGAGTAATCGTTGGCGGGCCACATAACTGGGCCAGAGTGAATGGAGCACGAGTGCACGAACCTGGGCCAATCGGGTGTGAAGGTGAGCATTCCTGGGGCTGGAGGGCTTCAGCTGGAGTCAGGGCGTAGTTAGGAATAGACCTGTATAGCTGTGCTGTTAAACCCCTTTATTGTATATAGTTCTTCTGATCAATAAACTCTTTAGTTAGTTTTTGCCACATTGAATCATCTCGAGTTATTACACTGGCGACTGGCGGATCAGTCGATGAACGCCCGCAGTGCAGAGTTGGAGGGGGCGGAGAGGGATCACTCAAAGTGCAAAAAGGTAAAGATTCTGGCTAGAATTTTACTGGCCTGCCCACCATGGGAATCGGAGTGGGCGAGGGGCGGACCATGGACAGGTCTGTTGACCGTGGGCAGGATTTTACGGTTTTGGGATGAGTGAGGCTGGAAACTCCTGCCTTCTGTCTTCAAAAAATCATAGAATCCCTACAGCGCTGAAAGAGGCCATTCAGCCCATCGAATCTGCACCGCCCACAATCCCACCCAGGCCCAATCCCTGTAACCCCACGTATTTACCCTGCTAACCCCCTTGACACTGAAGGGACAATTTTACATGGCCAATCCACCTATCCCGCACATCTTTGGACTGTGGGAGGAAACCGGGGCACCCGAAGGAAACCCATGCAGACACGGGGAGAACGTGCAAACTCCATACAGACAGTGACCCGAGGCCGGAATTGAACCTGGCTCCCTGGCACTATGAGGCAGCAGTGGCAACTACTGTGCCACCGTGCCATCCTAAAGGTTGGAATGGAAGGTACATGGCTTGTGCACCACTTGAAGTGTCATCATTTTGATATTATGTCAAGGATAACCAAGTTTGAAAATGCTTATAAGTCTAAGATTGTCCTGGTTACTGTGTTCACCTTCTCAATGCAACATGCACCATGGTTGGATTCTGACAGATGATAATGTTTACTTGACTCATGTACTATGAGAAAAGAATCACGTAACCCAGGTGACAGTAAATACCTGGATGAGTGTTGAGAGAGAGCGTGCAAACCCCACATAGTGACCCAAGCTGGTAACTGAACCTGGGTCCCTGGTGTTGTGAGGCAGCAGTGCTAACCACCATGCCACTGTGCTGCTCCAGATGCCAGTAAGACGCCACTTTTGGGAAGATGGAACCATTTGACCCAGAGATCGAGAGGAGGGGGCATTGAGAGGCCGCGGCACTTCTTTCATGGTGAATGCAATAGCAGCTGAGGACAAGTGAAGGTGCTGCGGCTCACAGTCTACGGCCCACCCATTTACAAACTGGGGAGCAGTTTGATGTCAGCCAAAGCTCCGGACACAAAGACTTTCACCCAATTAGTCAATTTAGTTAAGGATCACCATAATCCCCAACCTCCTGTAACCATGATACAAATTACATTCTGTGGTTAGAGAGGCAGCGGACACAGTCCCCGGCTTGATGGACAGGCTTCGACAGCTGGCTGAGTGGAGGGTCCACTCATTCCTTTGAACAGACGAGGGGTCTTGGTATGAGTTATAAAATGGATTTCTTTTATTGAAAGAACTTAAAGAAAATTAAATTGTGACAGAAGCAGAGAAAAAGCAAAGCAAACTTGGAGAGGCTGGTTTTTTGGGTGGCACGTTGGCACAGTGGTTAGCATTGCTGCCTCACAGCGCCAGGGACCCGGGTTCGATTCCAGCCTTGGGTCACTGTCTGTGTGGGGTTTGTGCGTTCTCCCAGTGTCTGCGTGGGTTTCCTCCGGGTGCTCCGGTTTCCTCCTACATTCTGAAAGACGTGCTGGAGTGTGGCGACTAGGGGAATTTCACAGTAACTTCATTGAAGTGTTAATATAAGCCTTACTTGTGACTAATAAATAAACTTTACTTGTTACTTTTTACTGTCATCCCCTGTAGTGAGACACACTGAACCGAATCTTGAAAACAACCTGCACAAACGCACACTCTGAAACCAAAACATGTTTCAACCCTTATCTCATTATTGGAAATGTTCTCTGTAAGCTGTCTCTGTCTAGAGAAACAAGTCTTACAGCTGCGGTTGTTTGTCTGCATTGTGTACTCTTCAGGAACGCGGTCAATTTTTAGATAACCCAGCATGCCTTCTGAGTTTTAAAATGTAGTTGCATAGGCGGAAATATCTTCAAATGAGGTCTCTGCATAGACTGAAGCTAACAGGGCTAAGGTACATAGGTTATCTCACTGAGCACTGCGAGTTTGGGCCTTCATTGAGAGACACGTTGAGGGACTTTTTTGGTTTGTGATTTCAACACCAGCATCCAAAATAAACTGCCAGCTGAAACCAACAACCAACCACTGAAGAAAACACACAAGACGGCCCGAGTGACTGAGTGAGCTGCAGGGTGTGTGTGAGCTGCAAGGTGTGTGTGAGCTGCAGGGTGTGTGTGAGCTGTAAGGTGTGTGTGAGCTGCAGGGTGTGAGTGAGCTGTAAGGTGTGTGTGAGCTGTAAGGTGTGTGTGAGCTGTAGGGTGAGTGTGAGCTGCAGGGTGTGTGTGAGCTGTAAGGTGAGTGTGAGCTGCAGGGTGTGTGTGAGCTGTAAGGTGAGTGTGAGCTGTAGGGTGAGTGTGAGCTGCAGGGTGTGTGTGAGCTGTAAGGTGAGTGTGAGCTGCAGGGTGTGTGTGAGCTGTAAGGTGAGTGTGAGCTGCAGGGTCTGTGTGAGCTGTAGGGTGAGTGTGAGCTGTAGGGTGAGTGTGAGCTGCAGGGTGTGTGTGAGCTGTAAGGTGTGTGTGAGCTGCAGGGTCTGTGTGAGCTGTAGGGTGAGTGTGAGCTGTAGGGTGAGTGTGAGCTGCAGGGTGAGTGTGAGCTGCAGGGTCTGTGTGAGCCGTAGGGTGAGTGTGAGCTGTAGGGTGAGTGTGAGCTGCAGGGTGTGTGTGAGCTGTAAGGTGTGTGTGAGCTGCAGGGTGTGTGTGAGCTGCAGGGTTTGTGTGAGCTGTAAGGTGTGTGTGAGCTGCAGGGTTTGTGTGAGCTGTAAGGTGTGTGTGAGCTGCAGGGTCTGTGTGAGCCGTAGGGTGAGTGTGAGCTGTAGGGTGAGTGTGAGCTGCAGGGTGTGTGTGAGCTGTAAGGTGTGTGTGAGCTGCAGGGTGTGTGTGAGCTGTAGGGTGAGTGTGAGCTGCAGGGTGTGTGTGAGCTGTAAGGTGTGTGTGAGCTGCAGGGTGAGTGTGAGCTGCAGGGTCTGTGTGAGCCGTAGGGTGAGTGTGAGCTGTAGGGTGAGTGTGAGCTGCAGGGTGTGTGTGAGCTGTAAGGTGTGTGTGAGCTGCAGGGTGTGTGTGAGCTGCAGGGTGTGTGTGAGCTGTAAGGTGTGTGTGAGCTGCAGGGTGTGTGTGAGCTGCAGGGTGTGTGTGAGCTGCAGGGTTTGTGTGAGCTGTAAGGTGTGTGTGAGCTGCAGGGTTTGTGTGAGCTGTAAGGTGTGTGTGAGCTGCAGGGTGTGTGTGAGCTGTAAATGTACAGAATCAGGAGAACCAGTTCTGGTGAGCAGTGGCTGCTGCTGGGAAAAGCTGGAGTGAGGGCACAGCAGAGCCTGGGAAGAGTTGTTGAGCACCAGGATGTGAGACATGTTTTATTTGAGAGGGAGACTACCCCCAACATGCTGATGTGGGAATGTTGTCTGCTTTGAATGTAAAAAGAGGGGATACCTGCAAGCTATGTGCGGAGCGAAGCAGGCTCCACAGAACACTCCAAAAGAGGAAACACTTAGTACAACCTCTGTTAAAATGCTGGTGGAGGAACCAAAGGAGGAATCTGAGGTTTATATACTTAATCAAATCCAACTCAGCAAGGTACCACCTATGGAGATTATCCTCGTGGTAAAGGACTGCCCCCTGAAGATGAAGGTTGACACTGGTATGTTGGCTCCTGTCATCAGGGAAAATACATTCAAAAATCTCTGGAAGGAACTACAGCCCTTAGGTCTTAGCCATTCTGAGGCTACCCTCGTGACGTACACTGGAGAACAATTAAGAATATTGGGGGGCAACCTCTGTGCCAGTATCAAATAGGAGCCAGTCTGCTCAGCTGCCCACCATAGTTGATTGAGGACAGAGGCCCTGTCTCATGGGGCGGGATTGGGCGGCACGGTAGCACAGTGGTTAGCACTACTGCCTCACAGCTCCAGGGACCTGGATTCGATTCCCAGCTTGGGCCACTGTCTGTGTGGAGATTGTACATTCTCCCTGTGTCTGCGTGGGTTTCTTCCGGGTGCTCCGATTTCCTCCCACACTCCAAAGAGGTGTGGGTTAGCCATTGGCCATGCTAAATTGCCCCTTAGTGTCCCAGGATGCATAGGGATTAGAGGGATTAGCGGGGTAAACATGTGGGGTTGCGGGGATAGGGCCTGGGTGGGATTGTTGTCGGTGCAGACACGATGGGCAGAATGGCCTCCTTCTGCACTGTCGGGATTCTATGATTCTATTCTAAGTAAAACTGGACTGGCTGGAAATATTTAATGTCCAGTAGAGAGGATTCCAGGAACTCCTGTGTAAATATCAGAAGGTGTACCAGAGGGAACTTGGTCGAATAAAAGGGGTTAAAGCTAAAAGTTATTTGAACCCCGAGGTTACGCCTAGGTTTTTCCAAGCTGGCCATGTAACATACACATTACACCAGAAAGCAGAGGTCAAACTGAAAAGGCTGGAAGACCTGGGCATCATCAAACCCATACAGTTTACAGGATAGGTCACCCTCATCATTCCCATCCTGAAACCAGGCTGCACTGTGAGAATCTGCGGGAACTACAGGAGACCAGTTGCATCATTACCCCATTCCTAGGATAGAGGGTCTCTATGCTAAGTTAGCAGAGGGCCTCATACACACTAAGCTAGACCTAAATACACTTATCAACAACTGGAACTGGGAGAGGACTCCGGAAAGTTAGTTACAATAAATGCCCACAAGGGTTATATCAGTATCAGTGGGTGGCACGGTGGCACAATGGTTAGCACTGCTGCCTCACAGCGCCAGGGACCCGAGTTCAATTCCGGCCTCGGGTCACTGCCTGTGTGGAGTTTGCACATTCTCCCCGTGTCTGTGTGGGTTTCCATCGGGTGCTCCGGTTTCCTCCCACAATCCAAAGATGTGCGGGTTAGGTTGATTGGCCATGTTAAATTGAACCTAGTGTCAGGGGGATTAGCGGGGTAAATGTGTGGGGTTACGGGAATAGGGCCTGGGTGGGATTACGGTCGGTGCAGACTTGATGGGCCAAATGACCTCTTCTGCACTGTGGGGATTGTATGATTCTATGTATGATTCTAGCACACCAGATTGTCATTTCGTGTCTTGTCAGTCTGTACCACTTTTCTGCTCCTCCCTCTTATGGTGATAAATGCTGGGAACATCCAATGGATCTGGCTGTATTTGTGGAGAGAAAAACCGAGTTAATCTTTCAGGTTAACAATCTCCCATCATGACTTATCTTTGGTCTCTGATGAAAAGTTGTTGACCTGAATTTTCCCAGTCCAGTGGAGATGGATAAAAGAAGAAAGTAGAGCTTTCCCAAGCCGTAGCCCCTGCTCGTGACTTTCCCAGGAATGGGCTGCCCCAGCAATTAACAGCTCATTCCATGGGAGCCGATAGGTAAAGAAGCCAATTAAAACCCAAACCAAGGGCCATTTTTCCTCCAACACTGCAATCTGCAATGGGTCTCTGTTGTGTCAGGATCCCGCCAATATTGCAGAGATGGCCAGGAGGCTACTGGCCCAGTGGGCTATGGATGGCTAGATTGATTGGCAGGGAGAAATAAATCACAGGATTGTTAGGACGCAGAAGGAGGCTATTCAGCCCATCATGTTCGCACAGGCTCTCCAAATGAGCATCATGACTTGGTACCATTCCTCGGCCTTTTCCCTCTACCCTTGCACATTGTTTCTATTCAAGTGATCATCGAATGTCCTCTTGAACGCTTCGATTGAACCTGCCTCCACCACACTTCCAGACAGCACGTTCCAGACCCCAACCGCTCGCTGTGTGAAAGGGTTTTTCCTCACATCACATTTGCTTCTTTCGCAAATCACTTTAAATCTGTGCCCTCTCGTTCTTGATCCTTATATGAGCGGGCACAGTTTCTCCCTATCTTCTCTATTCAGCCCTCTCATGATTTTGAACATCAAATCTCCTCTCAGCCTTCTTCTCTCCAAGGAGAACAATCCCAACCTCTCCAAACTATCATCATAGCTGATCTTTCTCATCCCTGGAACAATATTCACAGGGGATCAGGACCAGCTGCAGGCACTCTTCTGGATAGGTCAACCTGCCACCCAGTTCCCTCAGAATACTTGTCATCTTTTACACCACTGAAGACCCCAGTTTGAGGTATTCACGAAGTCTTCCTCACCTCTCCCAATGGTACCACCCTCTGGACATCGCCATGGGCCCCCTTATTGAGTCTCATGCCTCACTTGTCCATCCACAGTCCATAATTGGACAGCAGATGCAGAGGAAATTCTGTCCATTACTAGTCAATGGGATAACTCCCAGAAATGACAGGGATTTGGCTGTTTTCACAACCTTTTTCTGGGAGTTGGATCAGGAGAAAAGCGGAACCTTTACACAATTTCAGGACCAGGGACTATTTCCAGAAAAATCCGAAAGGTTGAGGTAATGTTGACTGCGATCCCACACACTCTCTCTTTGCAGTTTACTGAGTGTCTCTGGGTGCCTGTGTGAGGGTGGTAATCTTTACTGAGATCCCACATACTCCCGGGTCCCTGCAGTTCACTGAGTGTCTCTGGGTACCTGGGTCTGAGGGTGTAATGTTTACTGAGATCCCACACACACACGGGTCCCTGCAGTTCACTGAGTGTCTCTGGATGCCTGTCTGAGGGTGGTAATGTTTACCGAGATCCCACATATTCCCTGGTCCCTGCAGTTCACTGAGTGTCTCTGGGTACCTGGGTCTGAGGGTGTAATGTTTACTGAGATCCCACACACTCCCGGGTCACTGCAGTTCACTGCGTGTCTCTGGGTGCCTGTCTGAGGGTGGTAATGTTTACCGAGATCCCACATATTCCCTGGTCCCTGCAGTTCACTGAGTGTCTCTGGGTACCTGGGTCTGAGGGTGTAATGTTTACTGAGATCCCACATACTCCTGGGTCCCTGCAGTTCACTGAGTGTCTCTGGGTACCTGAGTCTGAGGGTGTAATGTTTACTGAGATCCCACATATTCCCTGGTCCCTGCAGTTCACTGAGTGTCTCTGGGTACCTGGGTCTGAGGGTGTAATGTTTACTGAGATCCCACACACTCCCGGGTCACTGCAGTTCACTGCGTGTCTCTGGGTGCCTGTCTGAGGGTGGTAATGTTTACCGAGATCCCACATATTCCCTGGTCCCTGCAGTTCACTGAGTGTCTCTGGGTACCTGGGTCTGAGGGTGTAATGTTTACTGAGATCCCACATACTCCTGGGTCCCTGCAGTTCACTGAGTGTCTCTGGGTACCTGAGTCTGAGGGTGTAATGTTTACTGAGATCCCACATATTCCCTGGTCCCTGCAGTTCACTGAGTGTCTCTGGGTACCTGGGTCTGAGGGTGTAATGTTTACTGAGATCCCACACACACACGGGTCCCTGCAGTTCACTGAGTGTCTCTGGATGCCTGTCTGAGGGTGGTAATGTTTACCGAGATCCCACATATTCCCTGGTCCCTGCAGTTCACTGAGTGTCTCTGGGTACCTGGGTCTGAGGGTGTAATGTTTACTGAGATCCCACACACTCCCGGGTCACTGCAGTTCACTGCGTGTCTCTGGGTGCCTGGGTCTGAGGGTGTAATGTTTACTGAGATTCCACATATTCCCTGGTCCCTGCAGTTCACTGAGTGTCTCTGGGTACCTGTGTTTGATGATCTCATCGACACCCTGGATAACAAAGACACTCTGTTCCCATAATGAATCATTCTTGACAGCTTCAGGACACCGTGCACCTGAGAGAAGCGACTCATGGAAAATAACACCTTGTTAAAATACATCCTAACCTTCACAATACTGATCCTTTTGCTTGATTGTTTGGGAGGTTCAGTATTGGGTTTCTGGAGGCTGGTAGATCTTTTTTTATTCTATAATCCTCAGATTTATTGTGTAAATGTTGATTTTAACTTTACTGAAATTGTTTGAATTATTCCCATCTAGAAATGTGTTTCAATGGCCTGGGATGGTTAGCTATAATACTATATATGGATCACTAATTCCCATCTTTATAACAATGCCAGCCTGCACCCCGTACCCATCCCTCAGCCTGCCACTTTGCCACCTCACCGTCCTTCCCAGGTCCACTCAATAGTAACTCCAATTTATCCATAACTCCAGAGGGCAGCACAATGGCACTGCTGCCTCACAGGGACCCGAGTTCAATTCCAGCCTTGGGTGACTGTCTGTGTGGAGTTTGCACATTCTCCCTGGGTCTGTGTGGATTTCCTCCGGGTGCTCTGGTTTCCTCCCACAGTCCAAAGATGTGCGGGTTAGTTGGATTGGCCATGCTAAATTGCTCCTTAATGTCCCAAGATGTGTAGGTTAGGACGATTAGCGAGGTAAATGCAAGGGGTTACGGGGATAGCACAGGGGTGGGCCTCGGTAAGATGCTTTGTTAGAGAGTCAGTGGAGACTTGATGGGCCAAATCGCCTCCTTCTGCACTGTAGAGATTCAATGGAAACCTTTGAGTATATACCACATTAAAGTAGCTAAATTTGCCACAGTGTTTCAAGGATGTTGTGTATTGTGGGACTGACACTAGGAAGCACGGAGGATTAAAAACTAACAGAGCTTTATTGACAGGGTGTGTTCACTGCAAGGCTGCTTCTTCACTCAGCTAGTTTCCACCACTAGCGGCTTGTGATGTGGCTTCCGGCAGTGACATGCATATAGTAATACTGTGCTCACTGCAGCTACTAAGACTCACTATAAAATATATGCATATTAACAGGAGCCTTAAATAAAAAACTGACACTGAACCACATTAGGAGGTATTAATACAGATGACCAAAAACTTGGTCAAAGAGGTAGATTTTAAGGAGGGATTTCATAGAATCATAGAATTCTACAGTGCAGAAGGAGGCCAATCGGCCCATCGAGCCTGCACCAACCACAATCCCACCCAGACCCTATCCCTGTATATCCATGTATTTACCCTGCTAATCCCCCTGACACTAAGGGGCAATTTAGCATGGCCAATCCACCTAACCCGCACATCTTTGGTCTGTGGGAGGAAACGGGAGCACCTGGAGGAAACCCACTTAGACATGGGGAGAACATGCAAACTCCAAACAGATAGTCACCTAAGGCCGGCATTGAACCCAGGTACCTGATGCTGTGAGGCAGCAGTGCTAACCACTGTGCCACCGTGCTGCCGACTTAAAGAAGAAGGAGAGGTGGAGAAGTTTAGGGAGGGAATTCTAGAGTTTAGACAGCCAATGACGAAATGATTACAATCAGGGATGCTCAAGGAGACCAGAATTGGAGGAGCGAGGATATCCCGGAGGATTGTAGGGCTGGAGAAGGTTACAGAGCTAGGGAGAGACATGGCCACAGAGGGATTTGAAACTCATCCACTGCTTTCTGCTGGAAACAAGTCAATTGCTTGACTGGGAAAGCTGGACTTCCACAGGTGTTTGCTATCTGCTCCCGCTGTTAGCCCTGAGATGAATTATCTGTCACACATCCCTCAAGCCTCGGTATTCCAGTCCCGGACCATTCTGATGCAGTGAGATTAAATAGACTGGCATCTCTAAAGCACACTTCACAACCTCCGAACACCCAGAAGATCTTTACAGCCATTGAAATACTTCTGACATGTGCTCATTGTTGGAAATGCACTGCACGATCCCACAAACAGCAAGGTGATAATGTACCATTCATCTAGTGTCGATGGTGGCCAGGATGTGGAGATGCTGGCGTTGGACTGGGGTGGACAAGATGAACGGTCACACGACACCAGGTTATAGTCCAACAGGTTTATTTGATATCACAAGCTTTCGGAGCACGGCTCCTTTGTCAGGTGAAGTGAACTGCAGCACACTTATCAGTTTTGTACCGGTGTACCAGCCCAGCTGATGTGCTCAAATATCTGGAGTGGTGCCTTCAACACACAACCTTCTGAATTCGAGCTGAAGTGCTACACTGAACTCACAGCTGTCCCCAAGACCACAGCTGCTCACCTGCATTCTGAATTGCAATATTTTTCTCAAACAACGGCAAAGCGATGCTGAAAAAAAGCAGCCCACCGCATGATTTTGGATTACTGTGAGAAGTAGATTAATGTGGCTTCCCTACAAGGTTGCTCAATCTAAAACCTTTCAAAAGATAATCCAGTAATTCCCAAATCGGCAATGAGATGCCTACAACACACAACTCCCTAAATGTCCCATTCCCACTCACCTGAGAAAGGAGCAGTGCTCTGAAAGTTCGTGATTCCAAACAAAAACCTGTTGGAATTTAACCTGGGTGTTGTGAGATTTCTCACTGTGACAACTCCCTAATGTGGAGATGCCGGCGTTGGACTGGGGTAAATACAGTAAGAGTTTTAACAACACCAGGTTAAAGTCCAACAGGTTTATTTGGTAGCAAATGCCATTAGCTTTCAGAGCGCTGCTCCTTCGTCAGATGGAGTGGAAATCTGCGGATATCTGCAGATATCCACTCCATCTGACGAAGGAGCAGCGCTCCGAAAGCTAATGGCATTTGCTACCAAATAAACCTGTTGGACTTTAACCTGGTGTTGTTAAAACTCTTACTGTGACAACTCCCTAAAACAGAACAGAGCTGTCTTGCCAGAAATGTGAATCTAAGCCATTCAGATAGGCTTTTCAGGCAGCTGTACAATCGAACCATAGAATCCCCACAATGCAGAAAGAGGCCATTTGGCCCATCGAGTCTGTACTGACCCTCTGAAAGAGCATCGTACCCAGGCCCACCCCATCTGCCCTATCCCCATAACTCCGGATATTTACCATGGCTAATCCTCCTAACCTACACATCTTAGGACACTAAGGGACAATTTATCTTGGCTAATCCACCTAACCTGCAGATTTTTGGACTATGGGAAGAAACCGGAGCATCCGGAGGGAACCCATGCAGACACGGGGAGAAGGTGCAGATTCCACACAGACAGCGACCCAAGCTGGGAATCGAACCGTGGTCCCTGGTGCTGTGAGACAGCAGTGCTAACCACTTTGCCACCATGCAGATTTATGATGTGCACCAAACAAAAAGCAAATAGGTTCTTGCAACGTCCAATTGTAATTTTCCCCCACAGCATATTTTGAAAACCAGGCTCTTTCTGTCTCTAAAATGAACAACATAAATCTGAAAACTGCAGGGAATGACGAGATCACAGAAAGGATAGAATGAAGAAAGGCCACAGAGGTCCTTAAACCAACTGCTTTTATTGATCGTGTAACAACCTGGACTCTACCCAACCCACCGATCATATACAGCCTCAGCTCACAGACAAGAAAACAGAAAAGGCTGGAAAATCTCAGCGGGTCTGGCAGCATCTGTGGACATAGAAAAATGAAGATCTCAGTCGAGTCTGTGAGACTCTTCAGAGCTCCCTGAAGAAGAATCATCCAGACTCGAAACATTAACTCTGTTTCTGTCTCCACAGAGGCTGCCAGACCTGCTGAGTTCATGCAGCATTTTCTGTTTTCAATCCAGATTTCCAGCATCCACAGTATTTTGCTTTTATTACTTATCTCATAGACACTACACAACCCATTGATCATCTACGAACTCCACCAACAGAATCTACCCATAATAGATAGATAGATAGATAGATAGATAGATAGATAGATAGATAGATAGATAGATAGATAGATAGATAGATAGATAGATAGATAGATAGATAGATATGAAAAGACATTATGTAAGGTTGCTAAATCTGCTGGTGACATAAAGATTGGGCAGCAAGTTGTGAAGTGGACTTAAGAAGTCTGCAAAGGGATATCGATATGTTAAGTGAATGGTCAAAAATTTGGCAGATGGGATATAATGTGGGGAAAATGTGAACTTGTCCATTTTGGCAGGAAGAATAGAAAAACAGCATATTATTTAAATAGAGAGAGATTGCAGACCTCTTGAGGTGCAGAGGGAATCATTGCTGTATTATCAGCATCACAATTATTTGGATTCTCTCCTGGCTGCATCTCCACCCACCCATCCTCTGGCCCTTTATTGCCCACTGCCAAGGTGTGCCTCCCATAAAAAAATCTAAGGCACAACATGCCTCCATGCCAAGCTGTGCCCTCCACCTCCTATTGCCCCTCAAGTTGTAGCCAAGGTATGGACCTCCATGCCTATACACTGTATTGAAACAGTAAATGCTCTAGTGACAGCAGGAGGCATGAAAAAAGTTCTATTAAAAGATCATCCATTGTTAACTTTCCACTTTCTTATTTTCTATTACAGCCCAATTCAAGTGCCAGTCACCCAGACCATTTAAAGTTATCAACAGCTGAAACTACAAGCAACCGAAACCTTCATCTTGTGTAAATAAATATTGTGAGATTGACAGCATAGATCAGAGACCCAGAACTGTTCCTTGTGGCTCGGATATTTCAGAAGGCAAATGGATTTAAAATCATAGATTTCTGGGTTCTCAGCCAGGAATACATAATGGGGCTTGGCTGAGAGCCAGAAATTATTCCACCTTGACATGGGATGCGCGAGGCAGGCTTTTTGAACTTAGGCTCATTCATACAAAACTCTGGTTCACGACACCTCACAGATGCCTTTGAAAAGCTAGCTCATGAAATTCGAGGCAGACTAGGACATGTCTTTTCCCGCAATGGAGCCAGCCAGATCAGGGAGTGCAGGGGGTAGGCCTGAACCAGCCCACACCCATAAAAGGAAAATCGGAAAACCAGGAAATGGGGGTCAGTATCCATCATTCTTAAAGGGCTCCCGAGCCATCCTGACTGAGCGAAAGTCTAGTCGTTTCTGTATCTGTTGTAGACTCATTGCTAGAGTTTGATTTCTGTGATTAATCAACAACTCCATTATCATTGTATTATATAATAACCACAGGATGGTGGATGGTGGACTCGATGGACCTTGATTTTTCTTTTCAATCTATGAATCATTATGTCTCCCTGACCAAAATTGCATTCTACATTATTATTATGCATTTCTTTCGAATCTATCATCCCTTCTCTGCTCCCGTAACACCACTAAATGACAGAAATTACCTAGCTGCTTAAAAAAAGGCTTGCATTTACATAGCGCCATGCACAACCTTAGGCCACCCCAAAATACTTTACAGCCAATGAAATACCTATGAAGGTATACCTATACCTATTGGGTGGCACAGTGGTTAGCACTGCTGCCTAACAGTGGCAGGGACCTGGGTTTGATTCCCGGCTTGGGTCACTGTCTGTGCGGAGTCTGCACGTTCTCCCCGTGTCTGCGTGGGTTTCCTCCGGGTGTTCTGGTTTCCTCCCACACTCCAAAGGTGTGCGGGTTAGGTTGATTGGCCATGTTAAATTGACCATTAGTGTCAGGAGGGTTAGCAGGGTAAATACATGGGATTACAGGGATAGGGCCTGGGTGGGATTGTTGTCAGTGCCGACTCGATGGGCCAAATAACCTCCTTCTGAACTGTAGGGATTCTATGGTTCTATGAAGTGTAGTAACTGTTGTAGTTTTTTTCATTCGTGGGATATGGGTGTCGCTGGCTGGGCCAGCATTTATTGCTCATCCCTAGTTGCCCGAGGGCAGTTGAGAGTCAACCACATTGCTGTGGCTCTGGAGTCACGTGTAGGCCAGACCGGGTAAGGACGGCAGATTTCTTTTCCTAAAGGACATTAGTGAACCAGATGGGTTTTTCCGACAATCAACAATGGTTTCATGATCATCAGTAGATTCTTAATTCCAGATATTTTTTATTGAATTCAAATTCTACCATGGCAGGATTCGAACCCAGGTCCCCAGAACATTAGTTGAGTTTCTGGATTAACACTCTAGTGATAATACCGCTAGACCATCACCTTCCCTATTGGTTAATTGGGTAATGTGAAAATTCTCACAACCCACAATGTGATAATGATTGCATAAGCATAGGGGAAGCAGTGGTGTAGAGGTATTATCACTGGACTAGCAATCCAGAAACCCAGGGTAATGCTCTGGGGACCCGGGTTCAAATCCCACCATGGCAGATGGTGAAATTTGAATTCAATAAAATATCTGAAATTAAAATCTAATGGTGACTGGAAATGATTGTTGTAAAAACCCATCTGGTTCACTAATGTCCTTTAGGGAAGGAAATCTGCTGTCCTCACTGGGTCTGGCCTAGATGTGACTCCAGACCCACAGCATTAAAGAACAGCACAAGAACAGGCCCTTCGGCCCTCCAAGCTTGCGTCGATGTGGTTGACTCTCACCTACCCTTTGAAATGGAGGGCAATTAGGGATGGACAATAAATGCTGGCCCAGCCATGATGTCCACATCCCGTAAAAATGAATATTAAAAACAACATCTGTTTTAATTACCTTGGTTGAGGGATTAACTGTTGACCTGAACACCAGGGATAATCCTTCTGCTCTTCTGCACAGAATAGTGCATGGCATATTTTATCTGCCCCTGAGAGAGCAGACAGGCCACTGGTATAACATCTCATGTAACAGTGCAGTACTCCCTCAACACCGCAATAAGGATCAGCCTAGATTGTTGGAAGACTCTGGGTGTGAGACTGGATGGGTGGCACGGTGGCACAGTGGTTAGCACTGCTGTCTCGCAGCGCCAGGGACCCGGGTTCGATTCCCGGCTTGGGTCACTGTCTGTGTGGAGTTTGCACATCCACTCTGTGTCTGCGTGGGTTTCCTCCGGGTGCTCCGGTTTCCTCCCATAGTCCAAAAATATGGACTTAGGGTTAGGTTGATTGGCCATGGTAAATTGCTCCTTCATGTCAGGGGGATTAGTAGGGTAAATGTGTGGGGTTACGGGGATAGGGCCTGGGTGGGATTGTTGTCAGTGCAGGCTTGATGGGCCAAATGGCTTCCTTCTGCATTGTTAGTATTCTATGACTCTAACCCATAACCTTCTGACCCAGAAACAAGTGTGCTACCCATACAGTCAACACATGCGTGACAATCATTCTCAAACTATATTTGAGGATGGTTTTCAATTCTACACAAACCTGACAGCTGGAGACAAACTGGGTCATAAGGGATGAAAATGGAGATAATCCTAACCTGAAACAATTAGGGAGATTCAGCAACAAATCCAAATTTGACCCAATTCAGATCTACTCGTGTGGGCCTATCCCTTTAAGTGCTTATATTTTCATGCTCATCCAATCAGAGATGTCGGTGGTGGAGAATGAACACTTTGTCAGTCATTCCTGTCCAGAATCTGGCACCCCCCCCTCTCCCCCCCCCCCCCCCCCCCCCCCCCCCCCACCCCCCCACCCCCCGCCCACCAATGTTGCCTCACAGAGCCAGGGACCCGGGTTCGATTCCTGCTTGGGTCATTGTCTGTGTGAAGTCTGCACGTTCTCCCCGTGTCTGCGTGGGTTTCCTCTGGGTGCTCCGGTTTCCTCCCACAGTCTGAAAGACATGCTGGTTAGGTGCATTGGCCATGCTAAATTCTCCCTCAGTGTACCCAAACAGGCGTCGGAGTGTGGCGACCAGGGGATTTTCACAGTAACTTCATTGCAGTGTTAATGTAAGCCTACTTGTGACTAATAAATAAACTTTACTTTAACTTTAGACACCCACTTTAGACACACTCAAACTGAATTAGCTCCCATTCCTGACAGCTTCTCCACTTGCCTCAACCCCAACATCTTTGATAGGGTCCACGCGATACTCTCAGCATTAACCCCTCCTACTTATAGATCACACTGGCAACCATTCTGTCCCAAAGGGTCATCTGGACTTGAAACGTCAGCTCTTTTCTCTCCTTACAGATGCTGCCAGACCTGCGGAGATTTTCCAACATTTTCTCTTTTGGTTTCAGATTCCAGCATCCGGAGTAATTTGTTTTTGACCATTCTGTTCTATTCAGTTATCCCAATCACCAGAATCCTGAATAATATTGTAGGAATGCTTCATGCCTTCACGTGAACAGGCTCTCGCTGGTATTTTAGGGAAGGTATGAACCTACTTTCAGTGAATGAGTTAAATCTTTTGTGAAAAGCTGTGTGAGAAATTGCAGAGGGCTGGGAATGAAGACATGGGGTACGGACACATTCACCAGAATGATACTGGGTCTAAGAAGGTTAAATTACAATGACAGACAGCATAGACTGGGTCCTTTGAGTATAGAAAATGAAGGTGTGATCTAAGGTGTTTACAATGATTAAAGGAAAACAAAGGGGTGACACGGTGGCACACAGGTTAGCACTGCTGCCTCACAGCACCAGGAACCTGGGTTCAATTCCAGCCCTGGGTGACTGTCTGTCTGGAGTTTGCAAGTTCTCCCCATGTCTGCTTGGGTTTTCTCTGAGTGTTCTGGTTCCCTCTCACAGTCCAAAGATGTACGGGTTAGGTGGATGGGTTGTGCTAATTTGCCCCTTAGCATCCAAAGATGTGTAGGTTAGGGGATTTAGCAGGGTAAATGTGTGGAGTCGAGGAGATAGGACGCGGGGGTGGACCTGGGTAAGATGTTCTTTCAGAGAGTCGGTGCAGACTCAATGGACCGAATGGCCACCCTCCTGCGCTGTAGGGATTCTATGATTTGTAGGGCAGATAAAGAGAAATCATTAGTTCAAATCAAGGAAACATAACCTAAAAATTCGAGTTAGGACACTTAGATGTGATGACAGGAAACACTTCTTCACACAGAGGATAGTAGAAACCTGGAACTCTCTCCCACAAAAAGCTATTGAGTTTGGGCATCAACTGAATGTTTAAAAGCTGAGATTGATAGGTTTTTGCTGGCAGGGGTAGTACAGTTTTGGTGAATGGTGAAACATGCTTGAGGGGCTGAATGGACTCCTGGTTACTGCTATGTTCTTTGAAGGGTGAGCTTCGCATCAGATCCCACTTATTGGATGGAATGTGGAGTGATGGATCACAGAGTGGAAATGATCTGGAGTAAGAAAGAGTAGAGTCAGAGGAAATGGTGAAATTTATTTTATGCAGCAACGTGTTGTGGTCTGATTGCATTGCCTAAAAGGGAAGTGGAAGTTAATTCAAATGTAGGCCCAACCCTCTTTAGCTGCTTCATCGGTGATCTTCCGTCCATCATAACATCAGAATGGGGATGTTTGCTGATGACTGTACAATGTTCAGTCCCACTCCCAACTCCTCAGATACTGACACAGTGCTTGTTTATGTGAAGCCACGCCAGGACAACATTCGGGTTTGGGTTGATAAGTGGCAGGTAACATTCGCGCTACACAAGTGCCAGACAATGACCAAATCCAACAAGAGAGAATCTAACTATTGCCCCATGACATTCAATGGCAATGCCATCGCTGAAACCCCCACATCGACATGGATCAGAAATGGAACTGGACTGGCCATATAGATTTCGTGACTACCAGAGCAGGTGAGAGGCTGGAAATTCTGCAGTGACCTCCTGACTCCCCAAAGCCTGTCCACCATCTACAAGGCGCAAGTCAGGAGTGTGATGGAATATTCCCCACTTGTCTGGATGAGTGCAGCTCCAACAACACTCACGCCCGGTCGATTGAAAACGCATCCACCACTTTCAACATCACTCCCCCCACCATTGATGTGTGTACCATCGAAAAGATGCATTGCAGGAACTCACCAAGACTCCTTCAATAGCACCATCCAGATCCTGGACTTTTACCCCCTAGAAGGACATGGGCAGCAGATACATGGGAACGTCCCCTCCAATCCACTCACCATCCCGACTTGGAAATATATCGCCACTGTTGGTAGGTCAAAATCCTGGAACTCCCTCCCTAACAGCGCTGATAACACAGCCGCACCAAAGCTGGGAGGTGGGTGAAGGATGGAGCAGCGGCTAAACAGGAGAGGCAGGAGATGGATGGGAAGGGAGGTAGGCTGTCTGGGTTTCCTTTAAATATGGCACCCAGACATTTGAGCTCACAAGGGCACGGTGGGGATGGCAACTTCCTGCCCGGTCCCACAATTCACCAGTGACCAAAACTGGTGAATGGTTTGTCCATCTCACTATTGAGAATAAACAAATTTACCGCCCTTGATCTCTCCTATTGCTGATATCTGTGTGACTTTGTAAAGAAATACATTTCAATGTCTTCAATGAATGGTGGGAAGCTTTTTCCCAGGTCGGTGGTGACGTTCACGAGGGGTCATAGGTTCAAGGTGAGGGGGGGAGGTTTAACACGGATATCAGAAGGACGTATTTTACACAGAGGGTGGTGGGGGCCTGGAATGCGCTGCCGGGCAAGGTGGTGGAGGCGGACACACTGGGAACGTTTAAGACTTATCTAGATAGCTACATGAACGGAGTGGGAATGGAGGGATACAAAAGAATGGTCTAGTTTGGACCAGGGAGGGCCGAAGGGCCTGTTCCTGTGCTGTATTGATCTTTGTTCTTTGTTCTTAATGCTATTTCTTTTCATTTAGTTTAATGATATTATTAAAAATGCAAAGGGCTCTTTAATACTCCTCACCATGTCACCCAGTCTAACACCGATATCTCTCTGCTGGTGATCTCTCTGCCACTAGAAAATCCCTTAACAACAAAACACTTTCATTTATATAGCATCTTTAGTGAAGTGTCCCAAGTCACATCACAGGAATGCAAATCAGACAAAAGCTAATTGACACTGATCTAAATAAGAGACATTAGGACAGGTGACCAAGAGCTAAGCCACAGAATTTGTTGAAGGAGGAACGTTGGAGGGGTTCAGAGCAAAATTTCCAGTGTCTAGGAGCCTGGTGGAACTGAAAGCACAATAATTCCTAGATAAGTTGACAATGAAAGCCGCTGAGGAATGGAGAAGGAACTAGATGAAGTTCCTGTACTGTCTAAACCAGATTTCTGAGCTCGTCTCTATGTGAATGCAAGCAGCAGTCCAAAAGAGGAATAAAAGGAAGGATTATTTTGTGGGTGTGAAAGTCAGACACTATCCCACAGTTCACATTTACATTCCAGCGCAGTCAGCAGTGGAGAAGTTACAGTGATCGAGACATAGACTAAACAACCTGCACAAACCGCTGAAAATCTTTAGCTAGTAGGTGTGAGGGTTTAACTCAAGTTAACCAATTCCTCCACTGTAACATTGCCAAACCAATTCAAAGCCTCGTTCAATAAAATCCTCCTTCCTCTAGTCCTATTTGATTTTAATGCTCTGTCTCTCGCTCTCTGGGTGGCACAGTGATTAGCACTGCTATATCTGGAATATAAAATTAGTCTCAGTAATAGTGATCATAAAACTATCATTGATGGTCATAAAAACACATCTGGTTCACTAATATCCTTCAGAGAAGGAAATCTGCCATCCTTACTGTAGTGACTTCAATCAGGCTATTGAGGCTGGCCTATTGGAGTATGAGCTCCCTGATTAAGGATCCAATTGATGGGCAAATCAGGGGTCTTTGCCTTGTACTTAACCTGAAGTGTCAACTCCTCTGACACCCCCAGAGGTAGACTGCTGACTGCTAGCACTCTGCATACTGCTGTTAGAGTTTGTAAATAAAGGGATTTTGGTGAAGGGACTTCTGCCTCCGAAGACTTATTACACTTACCTATGACTCCAGAACCACAGCAGCTATGTGGTTGACTCAGAAATGGCCTAGCAAGCCACTCAGTTCAAGAGCAGGTCGGGATGGCCAACAAATGCTGGCGTTGCCAGCAACATCTCAGGAAAGAATAACATTTTCAATATGTTTTGGGAATAGCGAATAATTCC
Organism: Mustelus asterias; assembly: GCF_964213995.1. Classification (NCBI taxonomy): domain Eukaryota; kingdom Metazoa; phylum Chordata; class Chondrichthyes; order Carcharhiniformes; family Triakidae; genus Mustelus; species Mustelus asterias. The sequence continues at coordinate 51,524,761 of NC_135823.1, read as the reverse complement.
TGGGCAAGATGGCTGACATTTCAGCAGGTGAAGATTTTGTAGAGATCCAAGATTTATTTAGAGAGTTGTGTGCGAGCTGGCATTTTCAACGTGCTCCCTCAGAGGGAGTTTCCTCTCCAGCAGCTTTGCAGGGGAACTGGGTCGCAAGACTGATCACATAACATCATTGCCTGTTTGCATGGGGAAATGGACAGTTTATCTTAGCAGCCTTTACTGCTGACATCCCTTCAATAAAGCTCTTCATTCCTTTAAACCTTCGAGGCCTTCATCCCATCTTTTAAAACTACCTTCTCATAATCAATTAGGGGTGGACAATAAACATTGACTTGCCCACATGCTGTGAATTCATTTACAAAAAAAGCCCTTTGCTTTTATCAAGCCATAGTTCAAGAAAACCGCCTACCAACGCCTTCTCAGTCATATATAAATATCACCAGAGGATTAACATTTTAACAGATCATTTGCAAACTGCTTTCATTACAGGATCTTGCAAAGTAATGAGCATTGGTGTAAAATAATTAAACATAATTGAACCACAGTGTTATGGAGGAAATGGAACCTGGGAATAATAATGCACCAAAAGACCATAAGATATAGGAGCAGAATTAGGCCATTCAGCACATCGAGTCTGCTCCGCCATTCAATCATGGCTGATATGATTCTCATCCTCATTCTCCTGCCTTCTCCCCATAACCCTTGATCCCCTTATTGATCAAAAACCTACTTATCTCTGTCTTAAAGGCACTCAGTGACCTGGCCTCTACAGCCCTCTGTGGCAATGAGTTCCACAGAGTCACCATCCTTTGGCTGAAGAAATTCCTTCTCATCTCAGTTTTAAAGAAGCGTCCCTTCACTCTGAGGTTGTGCCCTCGAGTTATAGTCTCTCCCATTAGTGGAAACATACTCTCCACGTCCACTCTATCCAGGCCTCTCAGTATTCTGTAAGTTTCAATTAGTTCCCCCCTCATCCTTCTAAACTCCATTGAGCATAGACCCAGACTCCTCAACTGCACTTCATATGGCAAACCCTTCATTCCTGGGATCATAGAACATAGAACAGTACAGCACAGAACAGGCCCTTCGGCCCAGGATGTTGTGCCGACCTTCATCTGAAACCAAGATCAAGCTATCCCACTCCCTATCATCCTGGTGTGCTCCATGTGCCTATCCAATAACCGCTTAAATGTTCCTAAAGTGTCTGACTCCACTATCACTGCAGGCAGTCCATTCCACACCCCAACCACTCTCTGCGTAAAGAACCTACCTCTGATATCCTTCCTATATCTCCCACCATGAACCCTATAGTTATGCCCCCTTGTAATAGCTCCATCCACCCGAGGAAATAGTCTTTGAACGTTCACTCTATCTATCCCCTTCATCATTTTATAAACCTCTATTAAGTCTCCCCTCAGCCTCCTCCACTCCAGAGAGAACAGCCCGAGCTCCCTCAACCTTTCCTCATAAGACCTACCCTCCAAACCAGGCAGCATCCTGGTAAATCTCCTCTGCACTCTTTCCAGCGCTTCCACATCCTTCTTATAGTGAGGTGACCAGAACTGCACACAATATTCCAAATGCGGTCTCACCAAGGTCCTGTACAGTTGCAGCATAACCCCACAGCTCTTAAACTCCAACCCCCTGTAAATAAAAGCTAACACATTATAGGCCTTCTTCACAGCTCTATCCACTTGAGTGGCAACCTTCAGAGATCTGTGGACATGGACCCCAAGATCTCTCTGTTCCTCCATAGTCTTCAGAACCCTACCTTTGACCCTGTAATCCACATTTAAATTAGTCCTACCAAAATGAATCACCTCACATTTATCAGGGTTAAACTCCATTTGCCATTTTTCAGCCCAGCTTTGCATCCTATCTATGTCTCTTTGCAGCCTACAACAGCCCTCCACCTCATCCACTACTCCACCAATCTTGGTGTCATCAGCAAATTTACTGATCCACCCTTCAGCCCCCTCCTCTAAGTCATTAATAAAAATCACAAAGAGCAGAGGACCAAGCACTGATCCCTGTGGCACTCGGCTAGCAACCTGCCTCCAATCCGAAAATTTTCCATCCACCACCACCCTCTGTCTTCGATCAGACAGCCAGTTACCTATCCAATCGGCCAACTTTCCCTCTATCCCACACCTCCTCACTTTCATCATAAGCCGACCATGGGGGACCTTATCAAACGCCTTACTAAAATCCATGTATATGACATCAACTGCCCTACCTTCATCAACACACTTAGTTACCTCCTCAAAAAATTCAATCAAATTTGTGAGGCATGACTTGCCCTTCACGAATCCGTGCTGACTATCCCGGATTAATCCGCATCTTTCTAAACGGTCGTAAATCCCATCTCTAAGGACCTTTTCCATCAATTTACCAACCACCGAAGTAAGACTAACCGGTCTATAATTACCAGGGTCATTTCTATTCCCTTTCTTAAACAGAGGAACAACATTCGCCATTCTCCAGTCCTCTGGCACTATCCCCGTGGACAGCGAGGACCCAAAGATCAAAGCCAAAGGCTCTGTAATCTCATCCCTGGCCTCCCAAAGAATCCTAGGATCCATTTCATCAGGCCCAGGGGACTTATCGGCCTTCAGTTTATTCAAAACTGCCATGACATCCTCCCTCCGAACATCTATTTCTTCCAGCCTATTAGCCTGTAACACCTTCTCTTCCTGAAAAACATGGCCCCTCTCCTTGGTGAACACTGAAGAAAAGTATTCATACATCACCTCGCCTATCTCTACTGACTCCATACACAAGTTCCCACTACTGTCCTTGACCGGCCCTAACCTCACCCTGGTCATTCTTTTATTCCTCACATAAGAGTAAAAAGCCTTGGGGTTTTCTTTGATCCGACCCGCCAAGGACTTCTCATGTCCCCTCCTAGCTCTCCTAAGCCCCTTTTTCAGCTCATTCCTTGCTAACTTGTAACCCTCAATCGAGCCATCTGAACCTTGTTTCCTCATCCCTACATAAGCTTCCCTCTTCCTTTTCACAAGACATTCCACCTCTTTCGTGAACCATGGTTCCCTCACTCGGCCATTTCCTCCCTGCCTGACAGGGACATACCTATCAAGGACACCCAGTATTTGTTCCGGATGCTCCTTGCATTGAAGTAGACACACTTCAACCCACCTTCCTGTCTACCGGTACCCACCCTTGACCCTGATACCTTCCCCAATACCTCACCACCCTCACTAACCTCTGGACTACAACTCCTTTTCCCACTCCCCTGACAATTTAGTTTAAACCCCCCTGAAGAGCCGTAGCAAATTTTCCTTCCAGGATATTGGTGCCCCTCTGGTTCAGGTGCACCCCGTCCTGTTTGTACAGGTCCCACCTTCCCCAGAATGTGTTCCAATTATCCACGTATCTGAAACCCTCCCTCCTACACCATCCCTGCAACCACATGTTTAACTGCACTCTCTCCCTGTTCCTCAACTCGCTATCACGTGGCACCGGCAACGTACCAGAGATGACCACATATTTTGTCTTGGCTCTCAGCTTCCAGCCCAGCTCCCGAAATTCCTGCTTTAAATCCCCGTCCCTTCTCTTACCTATGTCGTTGGTAGCAATGTGTACCACGACTTGTGACTGTTTCCCCTCCCCCTTCAGAATCCGGAAAACACGGTCCGAGACGTCACGGACCTTGGCATCCGGTAGGCAACCTACCATCCGTGAGTCTCTTTTGCTGCCACAGAACCTCCTATCTATCCCTCTAACTAATGAGTCCCCAATAACTATTGCCCTCCCGCTCTGCCCCTTACCGTCCCGAGCCACAGAGACGGACACAGTGCTGGAGATCCTCTCACTGCGGCTCACCACTGGTATGTCATCCCCCTCAACCGTATCCAAAGCGGAATACTTGTTGCTAAGGGGAACGACCACAGGGGATCCCTGCATGGACTGCTTCCTCCCAGCCCCTCTCACCGTCACCCATCTGTTTTCATTCCTCGGAGTAACTGTATTCCTAAAGCTTCTGTCTATGGCCACCTCTGCGTCCCTAATGATCCTAAGTTCATCTAACTCCAGCTCCAGTTCCCTAACACGGTTTTGGAGGAGCTGCAGATGGGTGCACTTCCCACAGATGTAATCAGCAGGGACACTGTCGTCGTCCCTCACCTCAAACATAGTGCAAGAGGAACATAGCACTGCCTGCACACCCATCCCCTCTAGATACCTTGCCAGTACCAGATAGAAACGGCAAAAATGAATTAAACTCACCCCTGCTCGCCCTGTCCCCCGAAGCCCTGTGAGCCAAAGCCTTATAGCTCACACTCTGCTTCCCATGCACTCCACTGCCCGCTCCCAACGCTGCCCGCTGTATACTGCAGCCTAACTTTTATACTTCGCGCGCTTAAAAAACCCTTCCCAGACTCCTTAGCAGCCCACTTCCAGTTTTCACTTCCAGTCCCCACCCCCCGCCACTACCATCACAAATAAATGAGTTCCTGCATCCATGAGGCTCCCCATAGGGCAGGGCTGTGCCAACCTGTGCCAGGGCAATGCCAGGGGGCAATGCCAGGAGACAATGTAAGGGCATTGACTGGCCAAGTCTCTTTCCCACAGGGGCTATACTCACCTTTACACCCCCGGGGGAATCTCCACTACATTAACGTCTGGGTTAATCTGTTGTAAACCTCGCCGAGCATTTTGGCGTGGTATGAAAATACATCTCAGGGGAATATGTGGCAAGGGGAGGGGGCATATATAATTATATTAAAATTGATTTAAATGTATTAAAATCAGGTTCTTGCCCATTATGGGCATGAAACTGACCATGTCGCCAACAAGGGGCAACAAAAATCAGATATCGTGATCTCGCCACGAGATTGACAATTTCTGGGTTTCATTGGACCTTGAGCCCCTGCCACTTATTCCGCGGATATAGAAACATAGAAATTACAAGCAGGACCAGGCCATTCGGCCCTTTGAGCCCACTCCTCCATTCACTTTGATCATGGCTGATCATCAAATTCAATATCCTGATTCACCCCTTCCTCCCATACCCCTTTATCCCTTTAGCCCCAAGAGTTATATCTAATATCTTCTTGAAACCATACAACATTTTGGCCTCAGCTACTTTCTGTGGGACTGAATTCCACACATTCACCAGTCTCTGGGTGAAGAAATTTCTCTTCACCTCAGTTCTAAAAGGTTTGCCCCTTACCCCCAAACTATGACCCCTAGTTCTGGATCCCCCCCCCCCATCACTGGGAACATTCTTTCTGAATCTACCCTGTCGAACCCTGTTAGAATTTTATAAGTTTCTATGAGATCACCTCTCACTCTTCTAAACTCCAGTGGATATAATCCTAACTTAATCTCTTCTCATATGACAGACCTGCCATCCCAGGAATCAGCCTGGTAAACCTTCACTGTACTCCCTCTATAGCCAGGACATCTTTCCTCAGATAACAACACCAAAACTGCACACAATATTCAGATTTGGCCTCCCCGATGCCCTATACAATTGCAGCAAAACATCCCTATCCCTATACTCAAATCCTCTCACTATGAAAGCCAACATACCATTTGTCTTCTTTACTGCCTGCTGTACCTGCACGCTTATTTTCAGCGACTGATCACGAAGATCTTGTTGAGTATCCACCTCTCTCAGTTTACGCCCATTCAAGTAATAATCTGTCTTCCTATTATTGCTACCAAAGTAGGTAACTTCACATTTATCCACATTATACTGAATCTGCCATGCAGATGCCCTCACACTCAGCCTGTCCAAATCACACTGAAGCATTTCTGCAATATCCTCACAGCTCACCCTCCTATCCAACATTGTATCATCTGCAAATTTGGAGATAATACATTCAGTTCCCTCTTCCAAATCATTAATATATAATGTGAACAGTTGGGGTCCTAGCACAGTTCCCTGCAGAACCTCACTAGTCACTGACTGCCAATTAGAAAAAGACCCATTTATGCCAACTCTTTGCTTCCTATCTGCTAACCAGCTTTCTATCCATCTCAAGACATTACCTGCAATCCCATGTGCTTTAACTTTACATAGTAGTCTGTTATGTGAGACCTTGTCGAAAGCCTTCTGAAAGTCTAAATAAACCACATCCACTGGTTCGCCTCGGTCAACTCTACTAGTTACATCCTCCAAAAATTCCAATAGATTCGTCAAACATGATTTCCCTTTTGTAAATCCATGCTGACTTTGTCTGATTATATCACTGCCTTCCAAATGCCGAGTTATGAAATCCTTGATAAGAGACTCTAACAACTTCCCCAGTAGTGACGTTAGGCTCACTGGTCTATAGTTCCCTGTTTTCTCTCTACCTCCCTTTTTGAATAATGGGCTTATATTAGCTACCCTCCAATCTGTAGGAACTATTCCAGAGTCCAAAGAATTTTGGAAAATAACCAGCAATGGATCCACTATTTCCAGGGCCACTTCCTTCAGTACTCTCGGGGTAAAGATTATCAGGACCTGGAGATTTATCCACCTTCCATCCCATCAATTTCCACAAAACCATTTCTCCACTAATGCTGATTTCCTTCAGCTCCTCACTAAAATATGTTTCTCTCAGAGCTTCTGGTACATTATTCATGTCTTCCAGATTGAAGCAAAGTACAAATTTAATTCCTCGGCCACTCCTTTATTCCCCACTATGAATTCTCCTGTTTCTAACTGTAAGAGGCCTACATTTGTTTTTGTCAATCTTTTTCTTTTTATATATCTATAGAAACTTTTACACGCAGTTTTTATGTTCCCCGCTAGCTTACTTTCATACTCTATTTTTCCCTTCTTAATCAATCCGTTGGTCCTCCTTTGCTGAATTTTAAACTGCTCTCAATTCTCAGGCCTATTGCTTTTTTCTTGCCAATCTGTAAGCTTCTTCCTTGAATCTGAAACTATCTCTAATTTCCCTTGTAAGCCATGGTTTTGTCACAATTCCCTTACAACTCTTGTGCCAAACAGGAATAAACAACTTCTGCAGTTCACCTATTCGTTAATGACTGCCATTGCCTGTCCACTGTCTTTCCTTTCAGTAATGTTTCCCAGTCCATCATGGCCAATTCATGCCTCACACCATTATTATTACCTTTATTGAGATTCAGGACCCTGGTCTCAGAATCAACTACATCATTATCCACCTTGACAAAGAATTCTACCAAATTATGGTCACTCATCCCTAAGGGTTCTCTCACAACTAGATTGCCAACTAATCTTTTCTCATTGCACAACACCCAGTCCAAGATGACCTGCTCCCTTGGTTCCTCAACGTATTTCTCCAGAAAACCATCCCGTATGCATTCCAGAAATTCCTCCCCTATTGTACTGTGACTAATTTGACTCTCCCAATCTATATGCAGATTAAAGTCGCCTATAATCACAGATGTTCCTTTAGCACATGTATCTCTGATTTCCTGTCTAATGCTTTTCCCAACATTACCACTATGGTTTGGTGGTCTGTATGCCACCCCCACCAATGTTTTTTGCCTCTTGTTTCTTAACTCGACCCATACAGATTCCACATCATCTATGCTGATATCTTTCCTCAATATCGTATCGATATTATCTTTAATCAACAGTGCAACTCCACCTCTTTTTCCTTTCCGTCTGTCCTTCCTAACACTGAATAGCCCTCAGTGTTTAGTTCCCATCCTTGCTCACCTTGGAGCAGTGTCTCCATAATGCCAACTATATTATACCCCTTTACATCTATCTGTGCAACCAGCTCACCCATTTTGTTTTGAATGCTCCGAGCATTCAGGTACAAAACCTTAAGGTGGACACTTTTAACATTTATATTCCCTTTCCTACTACTTTGTACTCAGTCATTACCTGACTCTAGCCCTTGATTTCTCTGCCTATCACTTTCCTTATTCTCCTTACTGTCTTTTCCTCTTATTCTTAATTGCCCCTGCTCTGAACCCTTGCAAGGGTTCCCATCCCCCCCATATTAGCTTAAACCCTCCCCAACCACCACAGCAAGTACCCACGACAAGGACAGCAGTCCCGATCATGCCCAGATGTAACTCGGAGGAAACATATGCAAACATGGGGAGAACATACAATCTCCACACAGACAGTGACCCAGGCCGGGAATCGAACCCGGATATCTGGCACTGTGAGGCAGCAGTGCTAACCATTGTGTCACTGTGCTGCCTGACAGAAGTGAAGCAACGAGAATATAATCACCTGTTAACACAAAAGTTTTAAAGTTTATTTATTAGTGTCACAAGTAGGCTTATATTAACAGTGCAATAAAGTTACTGTGAAAATCTGTTCTCCCCGTATTTGCGTGGGCTTCCCCTGGGTGCTCCAGTTTCCTCCCACAGTCTGAAAGACGTGTTGGTTAGATGCATTGGCCATGCTAAATTCTCCTTCAGTGTGCCCGAACAGGCGCTGGAGTATGGTGACTAGGGGATTTTCACAGCAACTTCATTGCAATGTTAATGTAAGCCTACTTGTGACACTAATAAATAAACTTTAAACCTTAAGTGACTATCTTATACTTACGGCCTTCAGTTTTGGTCTCCCCGCCACAAGTGGAAACATCTTCTCCACGTTTATCTTATCCAACACCTTAACCATTTGGAAGACCTCAAGTGGGTCACCCCTCACCCTTCTCTTTTCCAGAGTAAAGCGCCCCAGCCAATCAATCCTTTCAGAAAGTTACAGCATCTCAGTCCTGGGATCATCCTTGTAAATCTTTCCTGCATTTTTGTCGATGTCCCTATAATCTCTACTGTGATACGAAGGGTGGGATTTTACGGCCTAGCTCATCTGGATGCTGTAAAATCTTGCCCGAAGTCAACGAACCTTTCCTGCCCCTCGCCCGCTCCGATTCCCGTGTCAGGCGGGCTGGTAAAATTCCAGCCAAAGCCCAAACTGCGCACAGGACTCACAGAGTGCGGCCTAACCAAGGTTGAACCCCACGTTTGACTTAACGTGCACATTTCAGTTCTTCCCGCTGTCACATAAATAGAAAAGTACCATTGGAACCTGAGAGCTGGATTTATTTTCCGAGTGTTGTTAATTTATGAAATTAACTTCCATCATCGCAGCAGAGACCAAATTAGTCGATCTATTTCACCACGAGCTGAATAGTTTCAAACTCAGGAGCGGATTGATGGGTGTGAGGCTATATTTGGAACTGCAGTTCTGATGGATAGTGGCCCAGGTTACAAGTTGAGCAGCACAAATGGAAATCTTAAAATAGACGTAATGAAATGTAGTATTAATTGAGAAATAGAGATTGAATGGAACTAGCTGAGGGAACAAGTTGTCTTCTTATCCTTAACCTTCACAGGAGTGCATTTATTATGGTATCTTTATAGGCCCAATTATTTTGACTTATTCGTTCATGTGAAGCAAGCACTGTTGGCAAGGCTGGCATTCATTGTCTGTTCTTAGTTGCCCTTAAGAAGGGTGAGTTACCTTCTCAGCCATGTGCTGCATGTTAAAATCCTGGAACTCCCTCCCTAACAGGACTGTGGCCTAGCAAGCCACGCAGTTCAAGGACAATTAGGAATGGGCAATAGATGCTGGACCAGGCATCGATGCCCACACCCCCTGGATGAATAAAGCAGACTGTAGTGGTTCAAGGCGGCGGGTTCACAACCGCCAAAGGTAATTAGGGATGGGCAATCACAGTTTATTTATTAGTGTCACAAGTAGGCTTACATTAACACTGCAATGAAGTTACTGTGAGAATCCCCTAGTCACCACGCTCTGGCACCTGCTCAGGTACACTGAGGGTGAATTTAGCATGGCCAATGCACCTAACCAGCACCTCTTTCAGATTTTGGGAGGAATCCAGAGTGCCCAGGGGAAACCCATGCAGACACGGCGAGAACATGCAGGCGCTGCACGGACAGTGACCCAAGCCAGAGATCGAACCTGGGTCCCTGGCGCTATGAGGCAGCACCGCTAACCACTGTGCCATCATGCCACCACTGACCTTTCCAGTGATGCTCACATCCCACGAAGTAAAAGAAACGGTATGTTCAGTGCTCTGAGGAAGGGTGTTCCAAGATTTTGACTCCGTGAAAATGAAGGAACAGCAAACAAAGAACAAAGAACAAAGAACAATACAGCACAGGAACAGGCCCTTCGGCCCTCCAAGCCCGCGCCGCTCCCCGGTCCAGGATTGAATCCTGAATCCAGGATCCCCGCCCAATTTTCCAGCCTATCTACATACCAATCCTATCCACCGAGCTGTCCCTCACAGACACAATGCTTTGTTCACCACAACCTATTAACTCACCCCCACCCCCCCATTCCAGACCATGTGATCTCCAGGGAGAGGCGAATATAGTTCCAATAAATGGTCCGTGCCTTGGAGAGGAAACTGCAGATGGTGGCATTCCCCTGCTGTCCTTGTCCTCTTCAGTGGTAGAAGTCATGGGTCTGGGAGACATTCCCACTTTGTGGATGAAGGCAGCAACTGACTGGGCTTTCTGCTCTGCAGTTTGGTTAGCTGTGGCTCAGTGAGAAATACACCTGCCTCCAAATTAGGGGGCTGTGAGTTCAAGTCCCCTTGCAGAGATTTGAGAACGCAATCTAGGCTGACAATCCCTGTGCAGGATGGAGGGAATGCTGCACTGTCAGAGGTTCCATCTTTCAAAGGAGACATTAAGCTGAGGTTCCATCTGCCCCTCGGATAGATACAAAGCACCCTGTGGTTCTAAATGAGGAAGAGCTGGGAGTTATCCCACTATCCTGACAAACATATGTCCTTTAAACCATTAAAACAGGTTATCTGGTCAATTATCTCATTGCCGTTTGTGGGAGCTTGCTGTGTACCAAGTGGCTGCTACATTTCCTGCACTACCATAGTGAACAGTATTTCATTGGCTTTAAAAGACTTTGGGGACTAGGGTGGCACAGTGGCACAGTGGTTAGCACCGCTGCCTCACAGCACCAAGGACCCGGGTTCGATTCCGGCCTTGGGTGACTATGTGTGTGGAGTTTGCACATTCTCCCCGTATCTGCGTGGGTTTTCTCCGGGTGTTTCGATTTCCTCCCACATTCCAAAGATGTGCAGGTTAGGTGGATTGGCCATGCTAAATTGCCCTTTAGTGTCAGAGGGATTAGCAGGGTAAATACATGGGGTTATGGGGATAGGACATGGGTGGGATTGTTGTCGGTGCAGGCTCGATGAGCCGAATGGTCTCCTTCTGCACTGTAGGGATTCTATGATTCTATCACCGGAATTCTACCGCCCCACCTGCCACAGGAATTGGAGCGGGTGAAGGGCGGACAATGGGAAGGTCCGTTGATCTCGAGCGGGATTTTCCTGTCTCGAGTCGAACAAGGCCGTAAAATCCCGTCCAATGATTATATGTCAGCCCGATGCCATACAAGTCGTGGAATAAAGGCAAATCTTCATTCTTAGAGTTTAGAATGTTCGGAAACTGCACATCTTGAGTATGAGGACCAACATTCAGCCAATTAGCGTGCCAGGATTTGGAAACACACCACTAAAGAACAAGTCATTTTGCATGTTCCACAAAAGGCCAGAGGGATAAACGATCTCTCGAACTTTGATTTGTCATCATTCAGAGCATGTCAGTTTTGAAATTGGATGAAAATGATTGATGTCAGTGTAGATTGAGGATGCTCCCTTCTATGAAGGGAACTTACTTTAATTTAAAAAAATCTTTGGTCCCAATATATCAATGGAAAACAAGCATAAACCTACAATGGTTACATTGTGCCCATGTTGGTACAGATATTAATCATGGAGAATTAAACTTTAAAAATAAATCTGGTTGCTACATTAAGAAAAAATTGGATCAGCTTAATTTAATTCTATAATTAGCTATTGGCTGCTCCGGGTTGCTTTTCTATAGCTGTTAATTAGAATTTCAATTTCATTCACTTGATTGTCTTTTCTTTAAACCTCCCCAGTTTCCTCTTCCTTTCGCCTCTCTGCAGAGTGTTGACTCTTCCACCAGCTCTCTAGGGAAGGAAGAGAATACTTGCATTTATGTAACACTTTTCATCAACTTGCAGCATTCCAAAGTATTCCTGAGTCAATCGTCAGTCACTGTCATCATTTAAGGAAACCTGGCAAAAGGGACAACTCCTCTTTTTGGATCTCCCCTCATTTTAATCACTTTCCTAAAGACAGCGGGTGGAATTTTGCTGTCCTGCCCACAATGGGAATCGTAACGGGTGAGGATGGAACATGCAAAGGTCCATTGAGCGTGGCTGTAAAATCCCACCCAGCACCTCTGACAATGTTGCAGTCCCACTGTGTTGCCAACACCTAGGCAGCACAGTGGCACAGTGGTTAGCACTGCTTTCTCACAGCGCCAGGTTCGATTCTGGCCTCGGGTAACTGCCTGTGTGGAGTTTGCACTTTCTCCCCGTGTCTGCATGGGTTTCTTCCACAGCCCAAAGAGGTGCAGGTTAGGTGGATTGGCCATGCTAAATTGACCCTTCGTGACCGAGATGTGCAGGTTAGGTGGATTGGCCATGCTAAATTGACTCTTCATGACCAATTTGTGCAGGTTAGGTGGATTGGCCATGATCAATGCACAGGACTGCGGAATTAGAGCAGGAGTTTTGGCCTATGTAGGGTGCTGTTTTGAAGCGTCAGTGCAGCCTCAATGAGCTGAATGGCCTCTTCTGCACTGTAGGGATTCTATGATTCTTCTATGAGGTCTCTGGAGTGGGGCTTGAACTGACAAGCTTCTGGCATTGGAGAGAGAACACTGCCCACAGAGGGCAAGGCTGGCGAATAAATGAGCTCCAAAATCTGGAGACAAATGCAGCAGGGAAGATGAAAGTAGCGTCAGAGCTGATGGCGTGTTCCAATAATCAATACTTCGGTGCTGGTGAACTGGGAAAGCAAACAAGAGAAATTCAAGGGACGAGACTCAAAAAAAGGGCAAAGTAAAGGTGGAGAATGGGAAGTGGTAAATAATGATAGCTGATCATGTATTCAGAGCAAGCAGATGGTACAAGGTGGCCAAGAGATTCCAGGAATCATCCCGGGACACGATTACAGAAATAGAACCAGACCACGGAGGACATATTGAGGGCGATAGAGCAGAAAGAGAGGGCAACACTAAAACAGACAAAGTCATTGAAAAATGTGAACAAAGCAGGTAGCCGGAGCAAGCAGGAAGAGGAGAGAGAGAAAAGATGTCAAGCCAACAAAAATAGAGAAGAATTTTTACTTCAATCTAATGATGGATAGGAATGATTAGATCTGGAAAGCTGGGTTTTCTAGCATTATTAAACAATGGATCTTTCGGCAACTTGGTCTCTCTTGGGGATGAAGGAAGTACAGCTGTAGGACGGATCACTGTGTGAGCAATGATAAACAAGTCTTCCTATTTTAAGTCCAAAGATGGATAATAATATTGTGCAGGCTAATAACCCATCACAAAGCATTAACAATCCATCAGTGCTTACATTAAAATTGGACTAACAGCATTAATCTCATTGCACCTAATGGATGGGGAAGTGGTTTTTGCAACCTTTATTGCCAATGAGAAGAAAAACGTGGTTCTAAAATGCTCAGGCTGGGGGGGAAGTAATTCATCCGAATGCATCCTTTAAGATTTTGTCCTTTAAGATTTTCTTTTGGTTTGAAATTTTTAGTGAAGACTCAGGTTGCTATTGTCTGAATTTGTCTCGTTTTTCTTTCAAAGTCTTGTGCCCTTTGTTTGTTTGTGTAGTCATTGTGTTGTCTTATGGGGAGAAAACAGCATTAGGCTACTGAGTTGGACGATCAGCCATGATCATGATGAATGGCGGAGCAGGCTCGAAGGGCCAAATGGCCTCCTCCTGCTCCTATCTTCTATGTTTCTATGTTTCTTCTGCCAAGGGATTCCATCTGTGATGCACTGTCAATTACGACGCAAAGACTTCTGAGAGTGAGGGAAAACTAATAGGCTTTTATTCATGGAGAACAGGAGCACACCCTTGTAGCTGACCTGGTCTGGACTGAGGCAAGGAGGAGGGACCATCACCTTTATACCCCACTCCGGGTGGAAAGGGAGGGGTCTCAGGTGGAAAGGGAGGAGTCTCGGGCCAGGTGCAGCATGGGTGTGTCCAGGCACATGCACGTAGTAACAGTGGTTCACCACAATCTGGCACAGTGCAGGCAGGGTCTTTTTTTTTGGACTGGTTGCTTTGACATTGTTAGTCAACGCAGGGTTTACAGATGGAATTGCAACAACTGTCCCTTAATTCTCCTGTTCCACGGCTATGGCTGTTCACTTAAACAATGCATGTCCCGCTAAATTCAGACAACTTACCATTGACACCAACCCTAACAATGGCGAATGTTCCCGGGTGTCAGTCAGCGATTGAAGGTCTCAAACCCGACTTCAGGTAAGCAAGCATGTTAATCCAGGCTGACAATACAGAACAAGAGACACGGATGTGCGGCCTTTTATGGGAAACATTAAACTGAGTCCCATACTGCCCCTAAGAGTGTTGTAAATGTTTCCCAGTGCCCTAGACAACACAAATCCCATGGCTAACATCGCTAAACAGAAGATCTGGTCATTATCACATTGCTGTTTGTGGGGGCTGGTGGGGTACAAATTGGCTGCCATGTTTCCTACATTACGATAGTGACTGCTCTGCGTTGGCGATCAAGTGCCTTGGACATCCCGAGGTCATTAAAAACGTATAAATGCAAGTCTTTATATAAAAGAAACAGATGGTTAATGGCTGCTCCAGATGTGTGCCAGGGTAGCGTCATTAGAGAGTTGTATAAATACTCCCTGCTTTACTAATTGTACACTGCTTTGAAACCAGTACATAGATACATCTGTGATTTCCCCCCCCCAGTCATCTGTTATTCCAGATATTAGTCGAAACTAATTTGAATTTGCATGATGGCATTCCATTATGACATTTCAGTTGGCAGAGTTCTTAATTATTCCTTTCATTTTCTGCGCCTTTGGTGTGCGGCATTGGGTCTGTCCAGTGAGCTTGTTTGGGCTCTGAGCATTGCTGACTCACTTAGAGCATCCCTTTTTGTCATTTCTGCTGCGATGGCATTAACTCAACTGGGATTAACCCGTTCCTTACAGGTCAGTTTCCCCAAAAGGCCACTGTCTGATTCAGTGTGTACATAAAAACACTGGAGGTTACATCCTCGTGAAGCCAAAGTCCTGTCTCCCCTCCCAGGTGGATTTAAAAGACACCACGGCCTCAATTTCAAAGAGGAAGAAAGAAGCGCTTGGATTTATTTTGTGCTTTTCATGGCCACCAGTCACCTCAAAGCACTTTGAAGTACTTTTTGAAGTGTCGTCACTGTTGTAATGCAGGGAATGTGGCAGCCGATATGCGCACAGACAAACTCCCACAAGCAAACATCTGACAATGACCAGATGATCTTTGATGTGATTGAAGGATAAATATTGACCAGAAATAACTTTCCTGCTCCTCTTCAAAAATAAAGTATCTTTTACATCCTACCAAGCCGTCACGTGGGGCCTTAGTTCAACATCCCAGCTGAAGGGACAGTCCCTTCAACAGTGCAGCACTCCCCTCAGTCCTGCACTGGAATGTCAGCCTCACTTTTTGTGCTCAAGCCCTGGATTGGGACTTGAACCTGGAACCTCACAAATCAGAGGCAGGAGTGCTACTAACGGAGTCACAGCTGACGCAAAGGAAGGGAACTGATTGTTGTTGGGTGCCAATACTTATCCCCCTCCCAACGTCACAAAGAAAGATTACCCAATCGTTATCTCATGATCGCTCACAAAAACCCAGATAATTCACTCATGTGCCTTAAGGAAGAAAATCTGTCATCATTATCCACTCTGGCCTACATGTGACGCCAACCACAATGTGGTTGACTCTGAAATGGTCCAGGAAACCACTCAGTTGCACTAACCCTTCCACAATGTCAGTGCTACTTCCGATAAAAGCAGGCGTTGAAAGAATGAGTCTAAAGCTAATCCTTTACCTCAGGCGAGTGTAATACGTTCACGGAGGCAGAATCTTCACCAGAATCCCTTTATTTACAATTCCGACAGCAGTACACAGAGTGCTGTCAGTCAGCAGTCTACCCTCGGGGGTGCCAGAGGAACTGACACTCCCGGTTTCTACAAAGTAAAGTCTCCCTGATTGGCCCAACAATTGGCCCCTTAATCAGAGACCTCTTTTATGGTCCAACCAATTAAACTAAATCAAATTAACTCAGGGGTAACTTAAAAGGCACAGCCCCTTAAAAGGAGGGGAACCGCCCGGAACAAAAGACAAAAATGGAAAGGACACTTAAAACATCAAATTAAAATGTGATTGTGGTGAACCATTGTTGGTTCCCACCAGGTAGTGCTGAGCCATGGTCTGGCCAGTACTATGAGTCTGTATATATGTTACTGTTGGGGTTAGGGTTGGGCTGTTCTACCTGTTAATATAGTTGTTATGGTACACCCCAGTCGGCTCCGCCTCCTGGGAGAGGTATAAAGGTCACTGCTCTGCCTGGTGACCCTTTAGTCTGGGATCGTGTACTGTATATGGTAGCTCTGTTATTGTTGGCAATAAAAGCCTTTATTTCCCGAGTACATCACGCCTCTCGTGTGTTATATCGCGCATCAATTTTATTGCCAACAAGTAAATTCTTTATTTTTTGAAAAAAAAAACGACAAAGAAAACATGGAGCAAATGCTTAAACCCGAACAGCTTACGTTGGACCCACGTGCGGCGGGAGCATCGAACACTTTCGACCACTGGTTGAAGTGTTTCCAGGATTACCTCGACGCCTCCACAGCGGTCCACAACGACGCCGACAGACTCCGGGTCCTCCACGCGAGGGTAAGCAACGCTGTATACCTAGCGATCCGTGGGGCCACCGACTACAAAGGGGCCCTCGAGCTTCTCAAGAAGCGATACAACAAACCGCCGAATGAGATGCATGCTCGATACCTTCTAGCCACTCGACGGCGGCAGCTAGGCGAAACGACGGAACAGTACGCGTGCGAGCTTCAACAGCTAGCCAGAGCCTGCAACTGCAAGGCAGTGTTGGCAGACCAGTACATGAACGACCTAGCCCGAGATGCATTCGTGGCGGGAATCGGCTCGTCGTACATCCGCCTTCGGCTGTTGGAGCAAGGTAACCTCGATCTCACTAAATCCATAGAGTTAGCTGACGCTCTAGAAACGGCCTCCAAAAGTCTGGCAATGTACCCCGACGACCACGTGGAGACAGCGTGGCAGGGGCAGCCACAGACCCCACTTCATTCAGCGGGACCGAAAAACTGCACGATTGCGTTCCCAGCCTCGGACCTGACGACGGCAGCAGCTCCAGGTGGCCCGCGGTGTTACTTCTGTGGGGGGGTGAAACATCCTCGGCAGCGATGTCCAGCAAAAGCGGTGTTGTGCTCCGCCTGCGGCAAGAAGGGGCACTATTCCAAGGTATGCCGGTCCAAACTTCCATCCAAGAACAGCAGTGCGGCGTGTGACTCCCCGGAGCCGGCCTCCTTGTCTTCTGCTTCTTCAAGGTCTTCTACCACGTGCGATTCCAGGACGTCGCCATTCCGAACGACGGAGTCGCAAGACACGTGCGACCTGCAGGGGCCGCAGGTTTTGGCGCCATCGTCCACGTGCGACCTATGGGGGCAGCCATTTTGGTCGGCACCGACCGCGAATGACCAGCAGGGGTCGTCATCAACCATCTCAGCTGCCTGCAGTTGCGCCCACGAACCAATGGTGGCGTCGATCATCCTGGACCAGGCCAAGCCTCACAGACTTGACAAGTCCATGATGGACATACAGGTAAACAAACGCCCGATTTATTGTTTGTTTGACAGCGGGAGCACGGAGAGCTTCATTCACCCAGACACCGTGAAGCGGTGTGGTCTCCAGATTCGGACTGTCAAGCAGACAATTTCGATGGCGTCAAGGTCCCGGTCTGTCACCGTGCTAGGGAGTTGAGTGGTCAATCTGACGGTGCAGGGCACGGTTTACGAGAACTTCAAGCTCCTTGTGTTACCGCACCTTTGCGCGCCGATACTCCTAGGACTAGATTTTATGGTCCACCTGAAGAGTGTAACCCTGCAGTACGGTGGGCCACTCCCTCCGCTTTCAGTGGGAGACCCGCAGCCTCTAAATTGCCCAACGCGCTCCACATGTAGTCTCTCAACGCTTAGGATTACCACACCCTCCCTATTCCAGAATCTCGTGCCAGGCTGCAAGCCCATCACAACAAAGAGCAGGCGTTCCAGTGCTGAGGATCGGATCTTCATTCGATCTGAAGTTCAGCGGCTCCTCAAGGAAGGGATCATCCAACCTAGCGCTAGTCCTTGGAGAGCGCAAGTCGTGGTGGTTAAGAATGGGAACAAACCCCGGATGGTCATAGACTATAGTCAGACCATTAACAGATACACGCAGCTGGATGCGTATCCCCTCCCGCGCATATCTGACATGGTCAATCAGATTGCGCAGTACCGGGTGTTCTCCACCATCGACTTAAAATCTGCTTACCACCAACTCCCCATTCGCCCAGAGGACCGACAATACACGGCCTTTGAGGCGGATGGTCGCCTGTACCATTTTTTATGGGTTCCTTTTGGTGTCACGAATGGGGTCTCGGTCTTCCAGCGTGCTATGGATCGAATGGTGGACCAGAATGGACTGTGGGCTACCTTCCCGTACCTGGATAACGTCACCATCTGCGGCCATGACCAGCAGGACCACGATGCCAACCTTCTTAGATTCTTACGCACTGCATCTCGCCTGAATCTGACCTACAACAGGGAGAAGTGTGTATTTCGCACGCGCCGCCTAGCTATCCTCGGATACGTGGTGGAAAACGGGGTCCTTGGCCCTGATCCAGACCGTATGCGTCCTCTCCTCGAACTTCCCCTGCCCACTAGCGTCAAAGCACTGAGAAGATGTTTAGGCTTCTTCTCATACTATGCACAGTGGGTTCCCAATTATGTGGACAAAGCCCGTCCGCTCATCAAGTCTACCTCTTTTCCCCTAGGAACAGAGGCTCGCTTAGCCTTTGCAAGAATAAAAGCCGACATCGCGAAAGCCACGATGCACGCTATCGATGAGTCCATCCCCTTCCAGGTGGAGAGTGATGCATCTGATTTCGCCCTGGCCGCCACACTTAACCAGGCGGGCAGGCCCGTCGCCTTTTTCTCTCGCACCCTCCAAGGCCCTGAAAGTCGACATTCGGCGGTGGAAAAGGAGACCCAGGCCATTGTGGAGGCCGTTCGGCATTGGCGCCATTACTTGGCGGGAAAACGGTTCACTCTGCTCACGGACCAGCGGTCCGTGGCGTTCATGTTCAACAAAACGTTACGGGGTAAGATCAAGAATGATAAGATCTTGAGGTGGAGAATCGAACTCTCCACCTACAATTATGATATCATGTATCGTCCAGGGAAGCTCAACGAGCCCTCGGATGCCCTGTCGCGTGTAACATGCGCTAGTATGCAGGAGAATCGATTGCAGGCTCTCCACAATGACCTCTGCCATCCGGGGGTCACTCGGCTCTTCCACGTCATAAAAGCCCGGAATCTACCCTACTCGGTGGAGAATGTCAGGTCCATAACCAGAAGCTGCCGGGTACGCGCGGAATGCAAACCGCACTTCTACCGACCTGACAGGGCATAACTCGTTAAGGCCACTCGTCCCTTCGAAAGACTGAGTGTGGACTTTAAGGGCCCCCTTCCCTCGACAGATCGGAATGTGTACTTCCTCAATGTGGTTGATGAGTACGCACGATTCCTTTTGTCATTCCCTGTTCTGATATGACCGCTGCCACGGTTATCAAGGCATTTCGTGATCTTTTCACCCTGTTCGGTTACCGCTGTTACATCCACAGCGATAGGGGCTCGTCGTTCATGAGCGATGACTTGAGGCAATACCTGCTCTCATATGGGATTGCCTCTAGTAGAACCACGAGCTACAACCCAAGGGGTAACGGACAGGTCGAACGAGAGAATGCTACAGTCTGGAAGGCTGTCTTACTGGCGTTGAGGTCTAAAGGTCATCCAGTCTCCCGTTGGCAAGAGGTACTCCCTGATGCGCTCCACTCCATACGCTCACTCCTGTCTACGGCAACCAACGCTACTCCTCATGAGAGAATGTTTTCATTCCCTAGGAAGTCTTCCTCTGGGACCTCATTACCGTCTTGGTTGACGTACTCAGGACCTGTCCTCCTGCGGCGACATGTTAGGACCCGCAAGTCCGACCCTTTGGTTGAACAGGTCCATCTCCTCCACGCCAACCCTCAGTATGCCTACGTGGCATATCCTGACGGGCGAGAGGACACGGTCTTGATTCGAGATCTGGCGCCAGCAGGGGGCTTGGAAACCCCTGTCGCTCCCACACCTACTGTTAGGGACCCCCCAACCATTATTTCCCCTCCTGACACGGCGCGGGCAGTATCGGGACCACCACTTAACCCTCTTACTCCTGTGTACAGCTTGCCTGAGTCCAGGAGATGGTCGCCACTTCAAGGCGTGCCCGACTTCAGCGGATTGTCACCACCTCGGGGTCTACCGGCCCGTGAGGCACTGGAGGAATCGCTGGACACCGCCTTGGAGAGAACGTCACCGCGATTGCCTGAACCGGTGTCATCGCCGGTGTTGAGGAGGTCACAACGACGGTGCGGTCCCCCAGACCGTTTGAACTTATAGACAAATGAACAATTGTTCTGTGTTTTGTACCCCGCCGGCCTTTGTTTTCAAAGGAGGGGTGAATGTGGTGAACAATTGTTGGTTCCCACCAGGTAGTGCTGAGCCAGGGGCTGGCCAGTACTATGAGTCTGTATATATGTTACTGTTGGGGTTAGGGTTGGGCTGTTCTACCTGTTAATATAGTTGTTATGGTACACCCCAGTCGGCTCCGCCTCCTGGGAGAGGTATAAAGGTCACTGCTCTGCCTGGTGACCCTTTAGTCTGGGATCGTATACTGTATCTAGTAGCTCTGTTATTGTTGGCAATAAAAGCCTTTATTTCCCGAGTACATCACGCCTCTCGTGTGTTATATCGCGCATCAGTGATTAAGGGAGTCAATAATGCACCTCAGTCCCTGCAGTGCCCAGAGGAAGGCATTAACAGTGCCCTCGGACACCACATGCTTCCTTTCCAGGGACACCTGGCCGCAAATATAGCCGCGGTAGAGAGGCAGACAGTCAGGTTGGACGACCCTCCTGGTTGCCCGCTGCCTGGACCTGTAGATGGCACACCTTGCCAGGCCCAGGAGCAGGTTCACGAGGAGGTCCTCCTCCTTCCCCGCCTCCCTCCGCACCGGATGCCCGTAGATCAGGATCATGGGGCCCCTTAATCAGGGAGTTCATTTTCAAATGGGCCAACTTGAATGGCCTGATTAAAGTCATTACGGTGAGGTTGCTCTCAAAACAGCATAAGACACTGTTCCATTCCATTCCTTTCCCCTCCTGCCACTGCCACTACCCCCACCCCACCCCACCCCACTGTTCCAGCTATGTCCATTTATACTCCTTTTGCGCAAAACGGTGAACCAATCAGATTAAATCAAATAAGCCAAAGGACAAATTAAAAGAGCAGCCCTTAAAGGGACACTGCTTCAAACAAAAAAATTGGCTGAACGATGTAGTTGTAAAAACAACGCAATTGCTGATACATTGGCAATCAGGATTTGGACTGCAGTGGCTCAGGAAGGCTGCTCGGCCTCAAGTGCCATTAGGGATGGATAATAAGTGCTGACTTTGTCAGCAATGCCTGCATCCCATATATAAATGTACTTTAATCACACCAGGTGGGGTCCCCCTTTAATTCAGCATAGGCCGCAGCAATGATCCAGTTTATTTTCTATTATCATTCAGTAGAAATCTGCCAGGAGCCTTTGTAAATGTGAGGAACTGGGAAAAAACACCCCAGTGCTGCTTGATTTGAGAATTGAAATTTGCAGTTTGCCAAAGGACTCATGAAAGTGATTTAGAATTGGTCTGTCTCATTTAGATTAAACCTGAAGTTATTTTTCCCAGACAATGTGAAGCATTCCAGGTGCTGCGACTGATAAGTATGATTCATGCAAAAATCAATGGTGTATTTTTACAACTCGCAGTGCTTTCAATTGCTGAATCCTTGTGACGTGCAGCTGGACACATATGACGCATGCATGGTGGTCTGCACTCTCTGATTGGCATTGTTTAAACTTCTCTTTATTCCAAATGGGTTTCCGCTGATAATGAATTACTGCTGATTGGAAGATCCAGGCTAACAAGCCCAGTTGGTGACAGCATCCTTTCAAGCACCTCTTTGTAACTTGTCCTACTGGCAGGGCCCAGTATACAGCCAAGGCAGAATGCACCCAGAGGTTAATGCCTCGCTGTCCTCTGCAGTGTTACAACTCCCTTGGGGTGGCATGGTGGCACAGTGGTTAGCACTGCTGCCTCACAGCGCCAGGAACCCAGGTTCGATTCCCAGCTTGGGTCACTGTCTGTGTGGAGTTTGCACCTTCTCCCCGTGTCTGCGTGGGTTTCCTCCGGGTGCTCCGGTTTCCTCCCACAGTCCGAAAGGCATGCTGGTTAAACGCATTGGCCATGCTAAATTCTCCCTCAGTGTACCTGAACAGGCGCCGGAGTGTGGCGACTAGGGGATTTTCACAGTAACTTCATTGCAGTGTTAATGTAAGCCTGCTTGTGACACTAATAAATAACTTTAAACTTGTGGTAGGGGAAAGCAAAAAGCCAGTGTTCCTGCAGCATTGACTAAGGACGGGACTGGATCTGTCCCGGGTCTGAAGTCCTCCTGGGTCAACCTCCTGCTGATCCGTACATGTGAACGAAAAGTTAGCAAAATGTCTGTGGAAAGGAGGCACTGCTGGCACCCATGAAACTATGCCCTGATATGAATTAGCTTCTTCAGAGATAGAGAGGAGGAAAGCATCCCCTTTGTACAGTGTAAGAAAGACGCATATCTAAAATTTCCTACAACATGTTCAACTTGAGCTGCAAACAAACAGTGGGGTTGGTAGAGCATGGTTATGATGTTGGACTCAGAACAAAGAACAAAGAACAATACAGCACAGGAACAGGCCCTTCGGCCCTCCAAGCCTGTGCCGCTCCCTGGTCCAAACTAGACCATTCTTTTGTATCCCTCCATTCCCACTCCGTTCATTTGGCTATCTAGATAAGCCTTAAACGTTCCCAGTGTGTCCGCCTCCACCACCTTGCCCGGCAGCGCATTCCAGGCCCCCACCACTCTCTGTGTAAAATACGTCCTTCTGATATCTGTGTTAAACCTCCAACCCCCCCCCCCCCGCCCCCCGCCTCACCTTGAACCTATGACCCCTCGTGAACGTCACCACCGACCTGGGAAAAAGCTTCCCACCGTTCACCCTATCTATGCCTTTCATAATTTTATACACCTCTATTA
This sequence comes from Mustelus asterias, assembly GCF_964213995.1. NCBI lineage: Eukaryota > Metazoa > Chordata > Chondrichthyes > Carcharhiniformes > Triakidae > Mustelus > Mustelus asterias. The sequence goes on along the minus strand of NC_135823.1, from coordinate 51,501,421 downwards.
GGTCACCCCTCATCCTCCGTCTTTCCAGTGAGAACAACCCCAGTTTACTCAATCTCTCCTCATAACTAAGCCCTTCCATACCAGGCAACATCCTGTTAAACCTCCTCTGCACTCTCTCTAAAGCCTCCACGTCCTTCTGGTAGTGTGGCGACCAGAACTAGATGCAGTATTCCAAATGCGGCCGAACCAACGTTCTATACAACTGCAACATCAGACCCAACCTTTATACTCTATGCCCCGTCCTATAAAGGCAAGCATGCCATATGCCTTATTCACTACCTTCCCCACCTGTGACGTCACCTTCAAGGATCTGTGGACTTGCACACCCAGGTCCCTCTGCGTATCTACACCCTTTATGGTTCTGCCATTTATCGTATAGCTCCCCCCTACGTTAGTTCTACCAAAATGCATCACTTCGCATTTATCAGGATTGAACTCCATCTGCCATTTCTTTGCCCAAATTTCCAGCCTATCTATATCCTTCTGTAGCCTCTGACAATGTTCCTCACTATCTGCAAGTCCAGCCATTTTCATGTCATCCGCAAACTTACTGATCACCCCAGTTACACCTTCTTCCAGGTCGTTTATATAAATCACAACCGAAGGCAGCATCCACATATTTTTCAGATTTGCTGCATCCACAGTGGTTTGCTTTTATAATGCCAGTTCATATCTTAGAACCAAAGAATCATAGAACGCTACAGTGGGCCACTTGGCCCTTCGAGCCTGCACCGACAACAATCCCACCCAGACCCTATCCCAGTAATCCCTTGTATTTACCCTGCTAATCCCCCTGATATTAAGGGGTAATTTAGCATGGCCAATCAACTTAACCCGCACATCTTTGGACTGTGGGAGGAAACCGGAGCACCTGGAGGAAACTGACGCAGACATGGGGAGAATGTGCAGACTTCACACACACAGTCATCCGAGGCTGGAATTGAACCCAGGTCCTTGGCGTTGTGAGGCAATAGTGCTAACCACTGTGCCACCATGCTGCTCGGAGGGCTTCAATTCTTGAGAGGTGAAATTGAAGCAAGACCATGAAAGCTACCACCTTGTTGTGAAAGGCTAGTTAGTTCAATAACAACTTTCAGAGAAGGGAACTTTTCCCCTCGCACATGCCCCTTCCTTTCTCCAGCCCAAATTTACCATCTACCAGCTGCACTGTAGCAACTCACAAAGGATTCTTCAACAACACCTCTCAAACTGGCATCCTTCACCTCTTAGGAGAGTATAAGCAGCAAACACACCACCACCGATAAGTTCCCTTCCAAGTCACACGCAGGGGGCGATCTTACTGGCTCGCCAAGCTGGTCAATCAGTGTGGTGAGCCGGTAAGCTCCAGCAAGAGGCAAAAAACCAGGCTCGTGCCTCCCGTGATGTTATTGGCCCGTTCCACCAGCGTAATCAGCCTTGTGTCTGGGAAGGGCGGAAGGCTGATTTAAATATTTAAGAGCTGATTTTAATATGATTAGAGACTCCCAGACACAATTGTCCAGTCTCACTTGCCTTGGCTGGTGGAGGTCCTTACTGGTGAGGATGACGTATATGGTCCCCATCAACAGGCACCTCACATGATGGTCTCAACATTGGGACCAGCAGTCACTGAAGCCCCCCAGGAGCTGGGGTGGGTGGTGCCCAGCCTGGCACACAGGTAGTGCCCATCAGGCACTCTGGCACTGCCCACTGAACACTGGGCAATACCAAGGGATGGGGTCTAAGGGGAGGCGTGGGGCATAAAGGGGATGGGCCCACGGTAGGGGCAGAGCCATGGCACGGAGGCAGGGGAGTGTACACTGCATCGGGGATCAGCCTGGGCAGCGATTGGCCAGGGGGGTGGCATACTGCATCATGGATTGGCCGGGGCAGTGATTGGCCATGGGATGGGGGGGGGGTTGAATACTCTGCATCAGAGATCGACCATGGCAGCAATCGGCCGGGTGGAGGATTGGGGCCAGCGATTTGGGGGGGAGGTGGGGGGCAGTGATTGGGACATGAGGTGATGTCTGGGGTGCGGGTGGGAGGAATGACAGGTCTCCCAGTGCACTGTGTACACTTGTACACAGTGCACTGGGAGATGAGGACACCTGCGCAATGGCGCCCTTAGCAGTCTGCAGCCAGCTTCCTGGCATGAAAGATCCCGCCCATTCCCCCCTACGAACGAAGATCACAATTTACCTCTTTTTTTCTAAGTGCCAGACGATCCCAGACGATTGCGTCTGGGATTTCACCCAAAAAATGGGTGCTGATTCGCTCCCGTTTTCACACTGAGAATTTTTTTGGCAAGATTGTCCTGACTATCTGGACTTGGAAATATACTGCCATTCCTTCACTGCCACTGGGTCAAAATCCTGGAACTTCCACCACAACAGCATTGTACGTGCATTTACAACATAGCCTTTAATGAAGGCGGTTCACCCAGCACCTCCTCAATGAATGGGCAATAAATGCTGGTCTAGTCAACAACACCACATCCATGAATGATTTTTAAAAATTAAACTGTGACTCCAGCCCTGGATTATATGGTCAATTCTTAACAGATGTCTATAACTTGATTCGTTCTTAATTTAATGTCAGCTGCTGCAATTGCCAGTAAGTGACTTAATAAATCTGCTGTTGTTCAGATGAGCCAACCAAGGTAAAAGAGGACTCTTTGGATAATGAACTTTTGAATGTTTATTTAAAAGAAAGGTACGCTTAGCAATCTTTGCGCACTGACTTCTACATCTTCAGCCAGTTCACAGAATCATAGAATCCCTACAGTGCAGAAGGAGGCCATTCGGCCCATCCAGGCTACAGCGACAACAATCCCACCCATACCCTTTCCCTGTAACCCCACGTATTTACCCTGCTAACCCAACTGATATTAAGAGGCAATTTAGCATGGACAATCAGCCTAACCTGCATATCTTTCGACTGTGGGAGGAAACCGGAGTATCAAGCGGAAACCCACGCAGACACGAGGAGAATGTGCAGACTCCGCACAGACAGTGACCCGGGGGAGCTGTGAGGCAGCAGTGCTAACCACTGTGCGACAGTGCTGACCTACAGTTATAGGCCATGTTCATGCTCTCAGCTCACTCATCTCAATCTCGCTCCCAAGCCCACTTGCAGAGCTTGACACATGACTCATCTTCAAAATCGTGATGGATTGTGAATGTAGCCCAGTCCATCACGTAAACCAGCCTCCCATCCATTGACCCTGTCTACATTTCCCGCTGCCTCGGCAAAGCAGCCAGCATAATTAAGGACCCCACGCACCCCGGACATTCTCTCTACCACCTTCTTCCGACGGGAAAAAGATACAAAAGTCACGTACCAACCGACTCAAGAACAGCTTCTTCCCTGCTGCGGTCAGACTTTTGAATGGACTTACCTTGCATCAAGTTGATCTTTCTCTACACCCTAGCTATGACTGTAACACTACATTCTGCACTCTATTGTTTCCTTCTCTATGTACGGTATGCTCTGTCTGTATAGCGCGCAAGAAATAATACTTTTCACTGTATGCTAATACATGTGACAATAATAAATTAAATCAAAATCAAAATCTGGCTAGTAACGAAACCCCACTTCCCCCTTACCTTTATCCTTTAGATCACCATCTCACCATGACAGAGTCAGGTTATTTTGACTTAACGACTGTTTCTAGCTGTTGTTGGGTGAATTTAATTGTTTCTTAATTACATCTTTCAGTCGAGAACACTTAGTTTAAAAAAAGTTAGCAATGCATCATCTATCATAGATCTCCAGATTACAGAAGGAGGCCACTTGGCCCAAGAAGTCTGCACCAATTCTTTGACAGAGTATCTTATCCACACCCTCTCCCCTACCCTCTCCCCGTAACCTCACGCATTTAGCATAACCAATCCATCAAACCTACACATCTTGGGACACTAAGACACAAATTTTTTTTTACCATGGCCAAACCATCTAACCTGCACGTCTTTGGACTGTGGGAGGAAACCAGAGCACCCGGAGGAAACCCACGCAGACACGGGGAGAATGTGCAAACTCCACACAGACAGTGACCCAAGGCCAGAATTGAACCTGGGTCCCTGGCACTGTGAGGCAGCAGTGCTAACCACTGTGCCACCGTGCCGCCCATGAAGAACAATGGCTTCTTTACTCTGCCAGTTTTAATCTGATTTTGAAGCACTAAGCCAGAGCTTCACAAGGCGGTGATGTACCGTACTTTATCAGGGCTCAGAAAGATTCCTATGTTCAAATAGTGCCTTGCTGAGACTACACTTTGATAAATATTCATTGTAAACAGTTATCATACATTAATACTGAAAACCCAGTCTTTCTAATATACTTATTATAATTACATTTATTCACTAATTGTAACTTAATCATGGTTCAGTATGTTTACAGTAAATCTGTTTCACGAACAGCTACTACTTAATGCAATATTTTGATCAACACATGTAGTTGATACCAAATGCAGGTTACAAAATGTCTGAAGAAGCCACATGTCAATATTAAAATAGCTTCCTCAACCTTGTTGATTTTCAATGTAAATATAGTTTCTTTTTAAAGTTTATTTATTAGTGTCGCAAGTAGGCTTCCATTAACACTGCAATGAAGTTACTGTGAAAATACCCTAGTTGTCCCACTCCGGCGCCTGTTCGGGTACACTGAGGGAGAATTCAGCATGGCCAATGGACCTAACCAATGCGTCTTTCGGACTATGGGAAGAAACAGGAGCACCCGGAGGAAATCCACGCAGACACAAGGAGAACGTACAAACTCCACACAGACAGTGACTCAAGCTGGGAATCAAACCCAGGTCCCTGGCGCTGTGAGGCAGCAGTGCTAACCACTGTGCCACCGTGCATATATAAAGTTGGTCAAGCCTTAGACTGCAACATAACTGCCCAGTCCAACCTACATGTCACCTGTGTACTCTGTCTCTGAGCAAAAGTTTGTAGTCTCAAACTCCACCCCAGAGACTTGAGCACATATTCTAGGCTGGTTCCAGTAAAATAAAGAAGTGCTGCTCTTTTCCGTGACCTTACTTGGCTGAGACATCAATGCATGGCTCCATCTAACCTTTTTGCTGGATGTGGAAGATCCAAGAGCATTATTAGGGGAAGAGCTGGGGAGGTCACCAGAGGTTTGTCCAGGCAAACCTTTATCCCTGGACGAGCACCATAAAAAGAGATTATGCGATCATTTGGGATCTTGTTGTGCAAAAATTCCCCACTGCATTGCCCTGCTTTGCATTAGAGATGTCACTTTTAAAGTGAAGCCCTTTGGGATGTGATGAGTTTGTGAAAGGTGCTGTGTCAATGCAACTTCTGTCTCGCTCCTTTTTTGCGACCCCAATAATTAACAGAATATATGAAATGGAACTTTCTGGAGCTTGTTGAAGAAACTCAGGGATTTTTGCATTATTAAGAACCGAAAGCGTTTGCGGAGGCATTGCACTTAGCAACCTGACAGTGTAATTTTCCCAAGAAAATCGACCTTTCAGTTGGAGCTGATTATATTGCTGTTTTTGGAAAAGTTACTCAGTGATAAATTGGACAAGTGGCAAACTGGGATTTATTACCTTGGACTGCACTGCTTAATCACTTGTGTGAGAAGAAATGTTACACCTCAGCACTTCCAGCACAGAATGCCTGGAAAATCAAAGGTCGGAATGTGTATCATTTGCTAAACTGGCCAAAGCCAGCACTGCAAAAATGCCTTTATAATGTCTGGTGAAGTTTAGAATGCCCTTTACCCACTGGAACACGGTGGGTAATCACTAATCAAAACCTCCCATTCCTGTTTTTAAACCCTTTCATTGTCTCGTCCCTCTCCTATCAATCGTAGAATCCCTACAGTGCAGAAGGAGGCCATTCAGCCTATCGAGTCTGCACCAACAACAATCCCACCCAGGTACTATCCCTGTAACCCCACACATTTACCTTGCTAGTCCCCCTGACACTAAGGGGCAATTTTATACGGCCAATCAACCTAACCTGCACATTTTTGGAGTGTGAGAGGAAACCGGAGCACCCGGAGGAAACACACGCAGACACGGGGATAATGTGCAAACTCCACACAGACAATGACCCGAGGCCAGAATTGAACCTGGGTCCCTGGCGCTGTGAGGCAGCAGTGTTAACTGCTGTGCCACCGTACTGCCCTTCTGAACTGAACTTCTCCAGTTCTACAACCCTCCCCTTTGAACTCTCCACTGCTCTCACACTATCCTTTTGTACAACCCCCCGCTCCCTTCTCCTCACCATTGGCAAGCATGCCTTCTGCCCTCTGAAGTTCCCCCTCGAACCTATCCCCCTTTCCACCTCTCTCTCCCTCATTTAAGATGCGCCTTAAAACCCACCGCCTTGACCCAGTATTTTGGCCACAAGTTTCCTTCTTTGGTTCTGCATCAAGTTTTGTCTGACAATGGTACTGGGGATGAGGAACTTCAGTTATGTAGATAGTTTGGAGAAGTTAGGACTGTTTTCCTTGGAGAAGAGAAAGTTGGGAATAGAATTAATAGAGGTATTCAAAACCATGAGAGTCCTGGACATAGTGGATAGGGAGAAACTGCTCCCATGTGGTGGAAGGATCAAGCACACGAGGGCACAAATCGAAGTTAATGAGCAAAAGAAGCAATGGAGACATGAGGAGAAACGTCTTCACGCAGTGAGTTGTTGGGATCTGGAATGCATTTCCTGAGAGTGTGGTAGAGATGGGCTCAATCGAAGGGCGTTCAAGTGGGGAGTGGATTATTGTCTGAAAAGGAAGAGTGTGCCAGACTACAGAGAGAAGGCAGGGGTGCAGCATTAGGTCCCTCCTCCGGAGAGCCAGCACAGACACAACGGGCAAATAATCTCCCTCTGTGCTGTAATCATTCTGACAGCGGCAGAACCAGCCGTGCAGTCCAAAAAAAATGAAAGAAGTGATTGTTCTTTGAATTAGATGTTGATTCTGACAGCTTGCCTAATCCTGTGATGCAGCGAGAGAGGTGGTGGTGCAGTGGTATTGTTGCTGGACTAGTAATTCAGAGACCTAGTGAAATGCTCTGGGGACCTGGATTCAAATCCTACCATTGCAGATGGTGAAATTTGAATTTAATAAAAATCTGGAATTAAAAGTCAACTGAAGACCATGAAACCATTGTCAATTGTTGTAAAAACCCATCTGGTTCATTAATGTCCTTTAGGGAAGGAAATCTGTCATCCTTAGCTGGTCTGGCCTACACGTGACTCCAGGCCCACAGCAATGTGGTTTACTCAGTGCCCTCTGAAATGGCCTAGCAAGCCACTCAGTTCAAGGGCAATTAGGGATGGTCAACAAATGCTGGCCCAGCTAGCGATGCCCACATCCCATAGAAACTAGAAGCTGGAGTAGGCCATTCAGCCCTTCAAGCCTGCTCCGCCATTCATTTTGATCATGGCTGATCATCAAATTCAATATCCTGATCCCCTCTTCCTCCCAGATCTCTTGATCCCTTTAGCCCCAAGAGCTATATCTAATTTCTTCTTGAAATCAGACAACATTTTGGCCCCAACTACGTTCTGTGTGAGTGAATTCCGCACATTCACCATCCTCTGGGTGAAGAAATTTCTCCTTACCTCAGTTATCATAGAATCATAGAATCCCTACGGTGCAGAAAGAGGCCATTTGGCCCATCGAGTCTGCACCGACCACAATCCCACCCAGGCCCTACCCCCATATCCCTACATATTTACCCGCTAATCCCTCTAACCTAAAAGGTTTACCCCTTATCCTCAAACTATGACCCCTAGTTCTGGACTCTCCCACCACTGGGAACATTCTTTCTGAATTTACCCTCTCTAACCCTGTTAGAATTTTATTAATTACTCTGAGATTCCCCTCTCCCTTTTCTAAACTCCAGTGAATATAATCCTAACTGATTTAGTCTCTCCTCATATGACTGACCTGCCATCCCAGGAATCAGCCTGGTAAACCTTCGCTGTACTCCCTCTATAGCAAGGACATCCTTCCTCAGATAAGCACAACAAAACTGCACACAATACTCCAGGTGTGGCCTCACCGATGCCCTATACAATTGCAGCAAAACATCCCTATCTTTGTACTCAAATCCTCTTGCCATGAAGGCCAACATACCATTTGCCTTCTTTACTGCCTGCTGTATCTGCGCGCTTACTTTCAGCGACTGATGTATAAGGACTCCAAGGTCTCGTTAAGTATCTGCCTCTCTCAATTTATACCCAAGAATGATTAAAGATGGTTTCCTATGTTATTGATGCCATATAAATGTATTCTGTTGTGTAAAAATACTGATGAAAGATTTTTTAATATGTAAATCAGAACATGCACTGCATATCCAACCATAGTCATTAAAAATAAAGGAGGTTATTGCTTTGGTTAACAACCTTTCATGTGAGCTTGAAGGGTAACATGGGGATGTATTACTGAACCTGTGGAAAAGCGCTGAGGAGATCTACTCAGCATGTGGCAGGGGTGAGGAACTTCAGCTATGTGGAGAGGCTGGAGACACTGGGATTACTCTTCTTAGGGCAGAGAAGGGGCGATCTAGTAAAGATGATAAAAAGATTCTTATAGAGTAAATACGGACCTGTACAAAAGTGCAGCATTGCAAAAAAAATCCTAGTCAAAGTAATGATGAAATTTCTCAGGGGACAATAACATGCAAATATTGTACATTTCCATGAATTATATATATATATATATGTATATACATATAGCAAAACTGGAGTCAATGGTAATCAGGGGGATAACTCTCTGCTGGTTGGAGTTGTACCAGGCAGAAGGGAAGATGGTTGTGGTGGTTGGAGTCAGTCATCTCAACTCCAGGACATCACTGCAGGAGTTCCTCAGAGAAATGTCCTTGGCCCAACCATTCATAGAAACCCTACAGTGCAGAAAGAGACCATCTGGCCCATCGAGTCTGCACCGACCACAATCTCACCCAGGCCCTACCCCCATATCCCTACACATTTACCCGCTAATCTCTCTAACCTACACATCTCAGGACACTAAGGGACACTTTTAGCATGGCCAATCAACCTAACCCGCACATCTTTGGACCATCTTCAGTTGCTTCATCAATGACCTTCCATCCATCATGAAATCAAACATTGGGATATTCGCTGGTGACTGCACAATGTTCAGCACCATTCATGACTCCTCAGATACTGAAACAGTCCATGTCCAAGTGCAACAAGACCTGGATGATGTACAGGGTCTGGCTGACAAGCGGCAGGTAACATTTATGTCACAAAAGTGCCAGCCAATCACCATCTCTAACAAGAGAGAATCCAACTATTGCCTCTTGATATTCAATGGCACTACCATCAATGAATACCCCACTATCAACATCCTGGGGGTTACCATTGACCAGAAATGGAATTAGACTGGCCATATTCTAGCTACCAGAGCGGGTCAAAGGCTAGGAATCCTGCGAGTAACTCACCTCCTGACTCCCCAAAGCCTGTCCACCATCTACTAGACATAAGTCAGGAGTGTAAAGGAATACTCTCCACTTGTCTGGATGAGTGCAGCTCCAACATTCAAGAAGCTCAACACCATCCAGCACAAAGTGCTCGTTTGATTGGCACCCCATCCACAAACCTTCACTCCCTCCATCACCAGCTCACTGTAGCAGCAGTGTGTACAATCTACAAGTTGCACTGCAGAAACTCACCAAGGCAATTTAGGCAGCACCTTCCAAACCCATGACCGCTACCATCTAGAAGGACAAGTGTAACAGACATATGGGAACACCACCCTGGATGATCACCACACCTGGGGACACCACCCTGGATGATCACTCACCATCCTGGCTTGGAAATATATCGCCATTCCGTCACCGTCAAAATCCTGGAATTCCCTCCCTAATAGCACTATGGGTGTATCTACACCTCAGGGACTGTAGTGGTTTGAGAAGACAGCTCGCCACCACCTTCTCAAGAGCAATAAGAGATGGACAATAAATGCTGGGCCAGTTAATAATGTCCACATCCCTTGAATAAATAAAAGAGTATGTTGTATACATGTTGGATGTCCCTAGACTTATTTCAGTGCTATTTGCATGTGCTCCTTACGAAAGTGAAATACTTCAGATGCTTTGGGTGAGATTTTCCAGCCATACTCGCCCACAAAGCTGGAAAATCGTGGCATAGGTCAACGGACCTTTGCATGATCCATGTTCTACCCGCTACAACTCCCGTGGCAGGCTGGACTTGAAAATTCTGCCCTATGCATCTGAAATAAAAACAGAAAGTGCTGAAAGTATTCTGCAGGTCTGAAAGCACCCATTGAGACAGAAATGATCTGCAAGTGCCACCTTCAGCTTCTAGTCACTTACGCTTTGAACTCTTTGCCCCACTGCCACTCTGACCTTTCTATCCTCAGCTTCCTACATTGGTTCAATGAATCTCAACAGAAGCTTGGGGACATTGTCTTATCTTTCAATTGGGCACTTTGCAAGCGTTCAGGCTCAACATCAGGTACAACAATTTCAGATCATAATCACTCCTTCCGCTTATTTGGGCTGTAGAGGCTGGTAAACATTTCGCTGCAGCCGGAATCACCAAATGGTTACAGTACAGGAGGCCCATTCGACATGTCATACCTCTGCTGGCTCTGTAAAGGAGCAATGTACCGAGTGCCACTCCCCCGCCTTCCCCCCGTAACCCAGCACATCCTTCCTTTCCCGATAATAATCCAAGTCCCACTTGAATCTCTTGATTGAACCTGCCTCCACCATGCTCTCAGACAGTGCATTCCAGATTCCAACCACTCGCTGTGTGAAAAACCTGCTCCTCATGCCTCCATTGCTTCTTTGACCAATTGCCTTAAAACTGTGGCCTCACATTCTCAATCCTTTCTCATTTTCTCCTTGCCTACTCTGTCCAGACCCCTCATGATTTTGAATACCTCAATCAAATTTCCTCTCAACCTACACTTCTCCAAGGAAAACAGCCCCAACTTCTCCGAAACATCTGCGTAACTGAAGTTATTCATCCTTGGAACCATTCTTGCAACTCTTTTCTGCATCTTCTCTATTGCCTTCATATCTTTCCTAAACTGTTGCTCGCAGAGCTGGGCGCAATGCTTCAGCTGAGGCCAAACGCATTTGATTCAACTTTAACATAATTACCTTGCTTTTTGTACTCTATTAATAAAGCCTAGGATGCTGTACATGTTATTAACTGCTCTCTCAACCTGTCCTGCCACCTTCAATGATGTATGCACATTTACATCCAGGGCCCTCTGCTCCTGAAACCCCTTTAGAATTGTACTTCCCTTTATTTTACATTGTTTATCCACATTCTTCCTACCAAAATGAATCACTTCATATTTCTCTGCATTAAATTGCATCTTCCACTTGACTGCTCGTTTCTCCAAACTGCCTATGCACTTTTGAAGTTCTGCAATATCCTCCTCACAATTCACAATACTTCCAAGTTTCATGTCAACCGCAAGTATTGGAGTTGTGTCCTGCACACCAAGGTCTGGGTCATCCAGTCACCATCTTCTTTTGCCTTGCACCATGATCACTTTGGTCATTTAACCTCTCCTGTCCCCCACCACCCCCTCACCCTCTCACAGAACCTCTCTTTTGTTTCTTCTTCCCCTCCCTCTTTGTCTGCTCCGTAGCTGTTTAAAAACTGTGAAGTGGCACAGGGCGGCACAGTGGTTAGCATTGCTGCCTCCGAGCACCAGGGACCCGGGTTCAATTCCAACCTTGGGTGACTGCCTGTGTGGAGTTTGCGCATTCTCCCTGTGTTTGTGTAGCTTTGAGTACTCCCACAGTCAAAGATGTGTAGGTTGGATGGATTAGCCATGGTGAAAGTGTGGGGCTATGGGGATAGGACAGGGGAGAGGGCCTGGTGAAGATACTCTGCCAGAGAGTCAGTGCAGGCTCGATGGGCTGAATGGCCTCCTTCTGCACTGGAGGGATTCTATGGTCACATCTCCAACCTTTTCCAGTTCTGACAAATCGTTATCAGCAAGAAACTTTACCTCAGATTCTCTCTCCACTGATGCTGTCAGACCTGCTGGGCATATTCCAGCTTTCTCGGTTTATAATTACATCTGGTGTCTGATTATATTCCATTATGCCCTGCGGAATATCAGATTACAGCGACAAATCCTGCTTCATCATTCCTACACCGGGTATTTCATTTTAAAAATATTTAGCGGAATCCCTGGTTCCAAATATAAACTATTTCGGCTCCACATGAAGTACATTGCTATCCTTCCATCCTGTCCTCAATGACATACTATCCTCAGGGAATGTGTGTACCAGATTTCATTCAGCCTAAACTGAGGAAATGAGTCAGGAACATGACTGTCACGGTTTACTATAAGAGTCGGCTCTCTGAGTGAAAGCTTTCATCAACGTTATGAGCAGCCTTTATTGGCATTGAAATCTTCCACTTGTTTTGGGAGGTTTTATCCCATTAGGCAATAGAAAAAAACAGACAAAGAAGAACACGAGAGAGGAAAGCAAGCAGATAATCCATCACAGCCAAGTCCATTCACAAATCGTGTATAATTACTGCCATGAATGCTACCTCGTCTACTTAAATTAATGGGAAAAAAGAGATTTCCATAGTCTCACCTGGCAATAAAACCCCAACATTTCAGTTCCTTTTTTACATCCATTAATTCTCAGGGTCTGGGCGTTCATGGCAAGGCTGGCATTCATGAGGGAGTGCTGCCCTGTCCGAGCCACTATATTTTAGGTGACATATTAAAGCTGGTATCCCGTCGCAGGTAGAAATGAAAGATCCCACGGTACTATTAGAAGGAGAATGAGGAAGCTTTCCTCGTGGCCGTCCAACATTTTTCCCTCAGCCAGCATCATTAAGATACTCTGAGTACTTATATCATTGCACCTTGTGGCAACTCACTGTGCACAAACCAGCCGCCACATTTCATATATTACAATAGTGACTACACTCCAAAAAGTATGACATTGAAAGAGCACTGAAATCAATTTAGTGCAATTAATTTGCCACTGCAGGCAGTAATTAATATTAAGTAAGCACTGGGTTCAATATAACTAATTTTTACACTGGGAACTAAGGTCTATTAGCACAGAAATGTTTAGGCAATTACAGAGCTTCAGTATTGCTGAAAAAAGATTCAGCTGTCAAAGTTTTTCATCCTGCACTCATCAGAACAGGTTGCAATGATTGTAAAGGGAACAACAATTTATACTGCATGTGAAGAGAGTGCTGATTGGTTGTTGGTTGCTTTTTAGCAATACTATGAATTTTTTTTGCCACAGAATACAAATCTGCCAGACTACAGGAAAGAGACGCTTTCATTTTTGAGGTGCGGTCACCATGTGGTGTAATGCCATGCTCCCACCGCTGGCCGCCAAATTCTCCGACCTCGCTACAGTGGGCGCGTGGCATGAACCGCAGGTAAGATCCTGCTCCGGGACTTTGTTATGAACACTGCAAAGCTCTAAATTTTCACATGATGTTGATCAGTTTACTGTTTGATTGAATCACTGACACATTGGCCCGGATTTTATGACCTCCCTCAGGCGAGGCTCGTAAAATCCCGCCTGAGGCCAACAGAGAATCCCGTTCTGCGAGCCTCGCCCACCCCGGAATCAGGGTGGGTGTGGTGGTTAAATTCCAGCCATTAAATAGTTACTAATAACAACAACAATGACTTGTATTTAGATAATGCCTTTAACATGGTAAAACACCCCAACAGGCTTCACAGGCGCAGTTATCAAACAAAATTTGACACATATTCCTTAATGGAGACATGAGGACAGGTGATAAAGGGGTTAAAATAATTGCATGCAGTCGCGTTTCCCCAGTGAATTGAGTACAGCAGAATTCCACCGGGAAGCTGCTGTGAAGTTGTTTCTGCGCGTTTCCCCAGTTACAGATGGACTGCACAAACAAACTGAACATGAAGGAGAACAGCCAGAACAACCTAGGTCTGCAGGTGTGGATGTTTTGATGGTGTTGCCATGTAGGCGTGTTTCATTAATACTCGAACATTATAATTAAGCAAGCATTTAGAGACTGTAGCTGGTTAACTATGTTCACCTGACATTAATAAAGTAATTAGAACTGTAAGTTGTAATTGGATTCCTTTGATTTCAGAACAAATGTATACTTGCAATTGATACATGCAAATTACTTGTAAGATAACTAAAAGTATAATTGCTCATGCCGTGTATCACTCGGGAAGTCTGTATGCCACTTTGTGGAAGCAGATCTCCCTGCTGGAGCTTGAATAAAGGCTGAGTTAAAAGTCTGAAATTCTTCCTCCAGTCTCTCGAGGGGAACAAATTATGAGTAGCTGGATAGTAGAACTTAAGTTGTCCTACTGGTGGCCAAAAGCTTGCTCAAAGAGGTCGGTTTAAAGGGCCATTATAAATGAGGATAGCAGTTTAATTTCAAGGTCCTTTTATCCTTGTTAAGAATTATTGCTACAATATTTTGGTTCGCTGTATGGGTTGAGTAGGTTTCAATTATTAGATTAGGATGCAGCAATGTCTTCAATCCACCTACACCAGCGATGAGCTCGCAAAGTTGCCAGTGAGAAGGATAATTCTGATTTGGGTGACTTATGATGCACCTAATATCCTTGGGATGAGATTGACATGATTGACATGGTTAAGTCTGCCGTTCACAGCCCGTCTGAACTACCCTACCCTCAGGATGAACCCATTATCCTCCCCATGGCTTTCAGCTAGCTCTCTAAATAACCCAGGATGCTAGACTGGGCTGCATTTCATTTGTGACCATCTCCTCATTCACTGTTATAGTCTTATCTGCTCACCAATGGCAAACACTATCTTCTGGCGGTCACCACCAGTTTGCTGCACACTAACACAAACCCTTGTTCAACAGGCAGCAAATATTAATGGAGTCAAGCGCATGGCTGGCATTCACCAATGCTCACACAATGCAGTTGCAAGGTGCAACAGCAACTTGAATCAAGATGGTACCCCGTTGATGTCAATAAATATAACATGGTCATTCAAACAGAAACTTATTAGATTAAAGGGATCCCTTGATGGTGATTTTGGTCTGAACTTCCCTCTCCCTTTGCCTCCCACTACCCACTCCTCCTCCATTACTTACTGCCCACGTATTGAAGAGGGTGGGGGGGATAAGAATCAAGAGTTAAACTAGAACAAAGAACAAAATAACTAGTTCTGAGAGGGTGGGATATTGGGTGACGGGGAGGGGAAATTTCAAAAGTTGCAAAGTAAATGTCACCCTGTAGCTTTCTGCGTGATTCAGTGGGATCAAGCATAGATTTTGAATGTGTTTAATTCCACTTCATATTTCAGGAAATCCCTCAAGGATGCAGCTGTGATTCAGTATGTGGAGATCTTGGACGAAATTCTCCGGCCTCCCAGCCGTGTGTTTCCCGCCAGTGAGAGGTGACGCGCTGTTTGCTAGCATTGGAATTCTTTGGCCCTGCCGCTGCCAATGGGAATTCCCATTGATTTTACCCCACGTCAGCCGGAAACTCATGGGTGGGGGTGCGCTGCCGGAGGGACTGGAGAATCCCACTGGCGCGGATGGCCAGAGAATTCCAACCCTTGTCTTTTGGCTAAGGTGGAGCATTGGATCAAGCACAAGATGGGGTGCAATGCCTTTTCTTGTCAGCTTGAATCTTGTTTGTCTCTCTTGTGGGGACCATGAATTGGATTCAATTTTAATTTGAATGGTTTTTTGGAGCAAGCAAGGAGATGGATTAAGGGTTTTCCCCGTCCACTCTATGCATTGGCTTTGTAACCTTAAGATGGGAGTAAAATTTTTGAAAAAGTTTTAAAAAGCACTCCAGAGACTGGAGCATGTAATCCGGAATGACATTTCTCGTGCAGTGTCGAGGGAGTGCTGCAGTGCAGAAAGTGCCATCTTTCAGCTGAATTAAAAAATAAAAAGCTGAATTACCTGGTCATTGCTGATTGTGGGAGCTTGCTCGTCGAGTGACTACAATTCAAAAGTACTTAATTAGCTGTAAAGCGCTTTGGATCATCCTGAGGATGTGAAAGGTGCTACAGAAATGCACCTTTTAAGCATCGAATAAAGGCATCAGACCAACTTTGCAAAGATTTCAAATTTGCTTGTCTCTTGGAACATTCAGGCAATTTCTTCATTTTTCCTCAAAAATAGCTGAAATTAATCCCCAGAGGGATTAAGGAAATGACATGATAAAATGTAGTTAATCTGTCCTATCTTCAGTCCTTTTCCTCATGTAATCTTTAAGGCTCTTTCATTGACATCTGAAGGCTTGATTCCAGGGCTATTTCTGCTTCAGTTTTTATGCCCATACTGTGTGTTCCTGATATATTGCTCAACAAGACTTATCCCAGTCGGTGGTACAGTTCAAACAGGTGAGGAAACTCAAGATTCCTGGCCAAAAAACACAAAGGGTGATTTATCTCCTTGTGCCCTCCTGGGGAGCTGATTTTGTTCAGTAAAGGCCCCACAATCTGAAGCACATAAATCGACCGACTGGCATTTAATGAAGTTCAATCTTGCACTTATCAATAAGCCATAAATTTACATATTTCACAGATGAATTAATCATTTTCAAAACGTTACAGCAGTAGCTTACACGTCAACATTGCTTCACTGGATGTTGCAAAGCACGTTCAAGCCAATGAAATGCTTTTTGAAGTATAGATACTTTAAGTTGCAATGTGGAAATGTGGCAGCCAATTCCACAAAGCAAAATCCTGCAAACAGCAGTGAGATAATAACCAGCTTCAGTTCTTACTGCTGCACCTGAATGTTGGCACCTGCAGCAGTGCAACATGGCCTCGGTGCTATACGATGATGGCATTCTACATTCAGGTCTCTAGAGTATGAATTGGGCACACTACCATCTGACCCAGAGGCAAGAATGCCACCCACTGAGCCACAATGTCAGTTACAAGGAGAGCTATGACCTAGAGATTAATGTACAGACTATATCGACGAGGATAGAGTTGGCCTTTCTCTCAAATATTGTAGCATCATAGAACCATCAAATTATAGATTGATACATCGTAGGAGAAGGCTATTCAACCCATTGTGCCTCAGATGGCTTTCTTGGAACAGCCAGGCAATTAGTCCCGCTGACCTACTCTTTCCATAAGACCATAAGGCATAGGAACAGAAGTAGGTCATTCAGCCCATCGAGTCTGCGCCAACATTCAACATGATCGTGACTGAAGCTCTGTAAATTTTTCCCCTTCAAGTAATTTCGATAACAAACTGGGAAAACTGGCAATGCAGGCAGGATATTGTGAATTATTTTTGTCAAAGAGATGTTTCAGCATAGGCACACTGTTGCGGGGTCTTTTCAGAGACTAAGTAATGCCGAACCTTCAGCTAGTACAAAGACTCACGAAGCCAGTGTCCCAGTTAAAGACTTATCTTTATTTGACCAGTGCTCGATGGGAGAGGTGAGCATTGAGCAGTCCAATGCCTTTCTAGAAGAGAAGGCATTGAGCACTCCAATGCCACTCTGAAGTTACTATGCATCAAACAAATCAATTATACATTTCCCAAGTTTTGCGTTTTTGACCCATCCGGTAGATATGAACCAGTCATTATTAGTACAAATCAATCATTGTTAACACTTGTCATATACGTTAGCCAATTGCATTCTACCCTCTGACATCATGGGATTTCATTGATCCATAGAATCCGGATGCTGCTTCACCCTGTTGCTTAGCAACCCCAGATGCTTAGCTACAAAGGTCAAAGTTACAGTTCCCACCAATTCTCATTCACGATAATAGCCGAACCAGACAGCTGACATTCACACGTCTGAGAAGAACTATCTTATCAGGACAACTTGAACAGCCCTATTCATAAAGTGGCTTTGGGAACCATACTGTTCATAACTTCTGCTGATAAAACTATGCACATGCTGTGGTTTCATTGTTCCAAAGAATGTGGTTTGTCTGCTAAATCTTCTACCCATGATGCCTCGCAGCAGCCTGCCTTTGGCTAAAGTTTAAATTACTTTAAAAATACAGCTAAAATACATTTTAAAATCCACAATGCATGTTTAAATCAGAGAACCATAGAACCATAGAACATTACAGCACAGAAACAGGCCTTTTGGCCCTTCTTGGCTGTGCCAAACCATTTTTCTGCCCAGTCCCACTGACCTGCACCTGGACCATATCCCTCCACACCCCTCTCATTCATGTACCTGTCCAAGTTTTTCTTAAATGTTAAAAGTGAGCCCGCATTCACCACTTCATCTGGCAGCTCATTCCACACTCCCACCACTCTCTGTGTGAAGAAGCCCCCCTAATATTCCCTTTAAACTTTTCCCCCTTCACCCTTAACCCATGTCCTCTAGTTTTTTTCTCCCCTAGCCTCAGTGGAAAAAGCCTGCTTGCATTCACTCTATCTATACCCATCATAATTTTATACACCTCTATCAAATCTCCCCTCATTCTTCTATGCTCCAGGGAATAAAGTCCTAACCTATTCAACCTTTCTCCGTAACTCAGTTTCTCAAGTCCCGGCAACATCCTTGTAAACCTTTTCTGCACTCTTTCAACCTTATTAATATCCTTCCTGTAATTAGGTGACCAAAACTGCACACAATACTCTAAATTCGGCCTCACCAATGTCTTATACAACCTCACCATAACATTCCAACTCTTATACTTAATACTTTGATTTATAAAGGCCAATATACCGAAAGCACTCTTTACAACCCTATCTACCTGTGACGCGACTTTTAGGGAATTATGTACCTGTATTCCCAGATCCCTCTGTTCTACTGCACTCTTCAGTGTCCTACCATTTACCTTGTATGTTCTACCTTGGTTTGTCCTTCCAAAGTGCAATACCTCACACTTGTCTGCATTAAACTCTATCTGCCATTTTTCAGCTGGTCCAAATCCCTCTGCAAACTTTGAAAACCTTCCTCACTGTCCACTACACCTCCAATCTTTGTATCATCAGCAAATTTGCTGATCCAATTTACCACATTATCATCCAGATCATTGATATAGATGACAAACAACAATGGACCCAGCACTGATCCCTGTGGCACACCACTAGTCACAGGCCTCCACTCAGAGAAGCAAACCTCCACTACCACTCTCTGGCTTCTTCCATTGATGTGGAGATGCCGGCGTTGGACTGGGGTAAGCACAATAAGAAGTCTCACAACACCAGGTTAAAGTCCAACAGGTTTATTTGGTAGCAAATACCATAAGCTTTCGGAGAATTGCTCCTTCATCAGATGGAGTGGATATCTGCTCTCAAACTGTGCACAGACACAGAAATCAAGTTACAGAATACTAATTAGAATGCGTATCTCTACAGCCAGCCAGGTCTTAAAGGTACAGACAATGTGGGTGGAGGGAGCATTCAACACAGGTTAAAGAGATGTGTATTGTCTCCAGACAGAACAGCTAGTGAGATTCTACAAGCCCAGGAGGCAAGCTGTGTCTGTGCACTGTTTGAGAGCAGATATCCACTCCATCTGACGAAGGAGCAGTGCTCCGAAAGCTTATGGTTTGCTACCAAATAAACCTGTTGGACTTTAACCTGGTGTTGTGAGACTTCTTACTGTTCTTCCATTGAGCCAATGTCTAATCCAATTTACTACCTCTCCATGTATGCCTAGCAACTGAACCTTCCTAACTAACCTCCCATGCGGGACCTTGACAAAGGCCTTACTGAAGTCCATGTCGACAAATCCATTGCCTTCCCTTCATCCACTTTCCTGGTAACCTCCTCAAAAAACTCTAATAGATTGGTTAAACATGACCTACCACGCACAAAGCCATGTTGACTCTCCCTAATATGTCCCTGTCTATCCAAATATTTGTAGATCCTATCTCTTAGTACTCCTTCCAATAATTTACCTACTACTGACGTCAAACTTACTGGCCTATAATTTCCCGCATTACTTTTTGAGCCTTTTTTAAACAACGGAACAACATGAGCTATCCTCCAATCATCCGGCACCTCACCCGTGGATACCGACATTTTAAATATATCTGCCAGGGCCCCTGCAATTTCAACACTAGTCTCCTTCAAGGTCTGAGGGAATACCCTGTCCTGTCCTGGGGATTTATCTACTCTGATTTGCCTCAAGACAGCAAGCACCTCCTCCCCTTTAATCTGTATAGGTTCCATGACCTCCCTACTTGTTTGCCTTATTTCCATAGACTCCATGCCAGTTTCCTTAGTAAATACGGATGCAAAAAACCCATTTAATATCTCCCCCATTTCTTTTGGTTCCATACATAGCCGACCACCCTGATCTTCAAGAGGACCAATTTTATCCCTTACTATCCTTTTGCTCTTAATATACCTGTAGAAGCTCTTAGGATTATCCTTCACCTTGTCTGCCAAAGCAACCTCATGTCTTCTTTTAGCCCTCCTGATTTCTTTCTTAAGTAGTTTCTTGCACTTTTTATACTCCTCAAGCATCTTATTTGCTTCTTGTTGCTTATACATGTCATACATCTCTCTCTTCTTCTTAATCAGAGTTCCAATATCCCTCGAGAATCAAGGTTCCTTATTCTTATTCACTTTGCCTTTAATCCTGACAGGAACATACAAACTCTGCACTCTCAAAATTTCTTTGAAGGCCTCCCACTTACTAATCACATCCTTGCCAGAGAACAGCCTGTCCCAATCCACACTTTTTAGATCCTTTCTCATTTCTTCAAATTTGGCCTTTTTCCAGTTTAGAACCTCAACCCGAGGACCAGATCTACCTTTATCCATGATCAAGTGGTAAGTGGTACTGATCCACGTCAGATCAGCCATGATCTTATTGAATGGCGGGGCAGTCTCGAGTGGCTAGATGGCCTACTCCTGCTCCTATTTCTTATGTTCTTATGTTCTTAAGTTGAAACTAATGGCAAAATGATCACTGGAACCAAAGTGTTCCCCTACACACACACTTCTGTCACTTGTCCTAACTCGTTTCCTAATAGGAGATCTAATATTGCATCCTCTCTAGTTGGTACCTCTATATATTGATTTAGAAAATTTTCCTGAACACATTTTACAAACTCTAACCCATCTAGACCTTTAACAGTATGGGAGTCCCAATCTATATGTGGAAAATTAAAATCCCCTACTACCACAACTTTATGTTTCTTGCAGTTGTCTGCTATCTCTCAGCAGATTTGCTCCTCCAATTCTCGCTGACTATTGGGTGGTCTATAATACAACCCCATTAATGTGGTCATACCTTTCCTGTTTCTCAGCTCCACCCATATGGCCTCGGTAGACAAGCCCTCTAATCAATTCTGCCTGAGCACTGCTGTAACATTTTCCCTGACTAGCAATGCCACCCCCACACCCTTCATCCCTCTGCCTCTATCACATCTGAAACATCGGAACCCTGGAACATTGAGCTGCCAGTCCTGCCCCTCCTGTAGCCAAGTTTCACTAATGGCTATAATGTCATAATTCTATGTGTCAATCCACGCCCTCAGCTTGTCTGCCCTCCCCACAATACTCCTGGCATTGAAATAGACACACCTCAGAAGATTATTACCACCACACACAACCCTTCTATTTGTGATTTTGCATGAACTATTAACATCATTTATTTTCATCCCCAATCCACTATCTGCTCTGGCACTCTGGTTCCCCTCCCCCTGCAAATCTAGTTTAAACGCTCCCCAATAACACTAGCAAACCTCCCTGCAAGTATATTGGTCCCCTTGTAGTTCAGGTGTAACCCGTCTCTCTTGTACAGGTCCTACCTGCCCCAGAAGAGGTCCCAATGATCTAGAAATCTGAAACCCTGCCCCCTACACCAGTTCCTCAGCCACGTGTTCATCCGCCCGAGCATCCTACTCTTACCCTCACTGGCACGTGACACAGGTAGCAATCCTGAGATTACTACCCTCGGGGTCCTGCTTTTTAACTTCCTACCAAGCTCTCAATACTCACTCTTCAGGACCTTCTCACTCTTCCTTCCTACGTCATCAGTACCGATTTGTACCATGACATCTGGCTGATCACCCTCCCACTTCAGAATGCATTCAACATCCCTGACCCTGGCACCCGGGAGGGAACAAACCATCCGGGAGTCTCTGTCACGACCAGAGAACCTCCTGTCCGTACCTCTGACTATCGAGTCCCCTATCACTACTGCTCTCCTCTTCTTCCACCCTCCCTTCTGCGCTGCAGAACCAGACTCAGTGCCAGAGATCCGCTGCTGAGGCTTGACCCAGGTAAGGCATCCCCCACAACAGTATCCAAATCAGTATACCTGTTGTGGAGGGGAATGGCCACAGGGAAACCCTGCTCTGCCTGCCCTTTCCCTTTCCCTCGCTTGATGGTAACCCAATTACCTGTGCTCTGTGCCTTTGGCGTAACTGCCTCCCTGAAGCTACCATCTATAAACTCCTCATTCTCCCGAATGATCCGGAGGTCATCCAGCTCCTGCTCCAGTTCCCTAACGCGGTTTGTTAGGTGGATGCACCTCCTGCAGGTGTCATTGTCAGGGACACCGGAGGTCTTCCTGACTTCCCACATCCTGCAAGAGAAGCATTCCAACATCCTGCCTGGCATTCTTTCTACTCTGAAGAAACAAAAGCAACTTACCGGAACCTACCCTCGCCTCTGCCTGTTCACGCCGAAGCCTGTTTGAGCCAAAGCCGTCCCACTCTGCTCCCTCTCACTCCGCCGCCCGCTCGCAACGCTGCCCGCTGGATAGAGTGGCCTGCTTTTTAAACCTTCCGCGCGCTACTGGCTGACGTACTTGTCCAGATACTTGTCCAGATCTCATACTTATTTAAATCTCTTATTGTGTTCATACCGTCTTCATGTAGACAGTTCCCCTGTAGTCTGATCTGAGGTCATTTTGCTTATTGCTAGTAGTTTTATTAGTGACTTAAATCCCTGATTTTTTGAACTTTCTCTAACCTACTATGAATTTCTCCAACAGACACAATGAGGCAAATGCCTCCCCCTCACCGCTCCCCAATCTCTGTATGATCCAGTGTTCTGCAGGTTTGCAAAGAGACGTTGGGTTTGGTAGTGACTGGGTAAGCTTTGTTCTTTTTATATGTATATCGTAGCAGAGAGCTGAGAATAGCTGATTAAAGGGAGTCATATCTGAAGTAGTATCTGGAGGTCAATTCTAATCAACGTCTTGAAGGCGAATCTTGAAAAGTCAGATTCAAATCTCCAATCAGAGCCTGTGTGAGGATCTGTGTCGCGCCTCAAGACCTCTCAGAAGAGATGAAACCCAGCAAATTGAAGCAAACCTCTTCACCAGAGAATTAAAAAGCTGCAGCTGCCTCTGTTCCATCAGCTACATCGATTCTTGTACACCACAAGGAGTCAGAGAAAAGTACTTGAATCATCAACGCAATAGCGAGTCAACTGAGAAATTTAAATATTCCACACAATCATCGATGTTAGATTTAGGAGGTTAAAATGTGTGTGTTTTGTTGCAATGTTATTTAATGTACAGAATGGAACTTACCGAAGCTCTGTGTCACTCGGCAGGTCATGCATGTGGCAACAACAACTTTCATTCATGTAGCACCTTTAATGCAGTAAACTGCCCCGAGGTGTTTCACAGAAACGTAATCAGACTTTGACACCGAGCCACAGGCTGTAACATTAGGGTAGATGGCCAAACGCTTGGCCAAAGTGGTTTTAAGGAGCAACTTAAAGGAGGAGAGAGAGAGAGAGAGAGAGAGGTAGAGAGATTTAGGGAGAGAATTCCAGAGCTTAGGGCCCAGGGAGTTGAAGACATGACCAACGATTGCCGACGAAAGTAGGGGATGTGCAAGAGGCGAGATTTGAAGGAGCATAAGGAACTCAGAGGAAATACAGTGCTGGAGGAAGTCACAGAGATAGGGAGGGGAAGATGAGTAGATGTTTTCCTGCAAGTTTCCCTTCATTATTATCAGTGGGAGGAAAGTAGCAGGTATAACCCACCCACTACATGTGAGGCCACGTGAGTGTGACTTAGGGTCTTGGAAAAGTCCAGTAACAAATTTGACTGTTTGCCTTGATGTCATCTGGCTCTGACTGAATCCTCTTGTTAATAAACTGAAGGGGCCTAATGTTGGTTTCAGCGGGGAAAATGGACACCTTGAAAATGCACCTTTAACACTATAGCAGTGCTCGGGGAAATCAGTCCATTTAGAAACATAGAACATAGAAAAACTACAGCACAAAACAGGCCCTTCGGCCCCACAAGTTGTGCCGAACATATCCCTACCTTTTAGGCCTACCTATAACCCTCCATCCTATTAAGTCCCATGTACTCATCCAGGAGTCTCTTAAAAGATCCTATTGAGTTTGCCTCCACCACCACTGACGGCAGCCGATTCCTCTCGCCCACCACCCTCTGTGTGAAAAACTTCCCCCTAACATCTCCCCTAACTCCCAGCACCTTAAACCTGTGTCCTCTCGTTGCAGCCATTTCCACCCTGGGAAAAAGCCTCTGAGAGTCCACCCGATCTATGCCTCTCAACATCTTATATACCTCTATTAGGTCTCCTCTCATCCTTCGTCTCTCCAAGGAGAAAAGACCGAGCTCCCTCAGCCTATCCTCATAAGGCATGCCATTCAATCCAGGCAACATCCTTGTAAATCTCCTCTGCACCCTTTCAATCTTTTCCACATTTAATTTATTGGTCCATGGGATATGAGCCTCGCTGCCTCGGTCAGTGTTTGTAACCCATTCCTAGTTGCCCTCGAACTGAGTGTCTTGCTGGGTCATTTCAAAGGGCATTTAAGAGTAGTAAGAAGTTTAACAACACCAGGTTAAAGTCCAACAGGTTTATTTGGTAGCAAAAGCCACACAAGCTTTCGAGGCTCTGAGCCCCTTCTTCAGGTGAGTGGGAATTCTGTTCACAAACAGAATTTATAAGACACAGACTCAATTTACATGAATAATGGTTGGAATGCGAATACTTACAACTAATCCAGTCTTTAAGAAACAAAACAATGGGAGTGGAGAGAGCATCAAGACAGGCTAAAAAGATGTGTATTGTCTCCAGACAAGACAGCCAGTGAAACTCTGCAGGTCCACGCAACTGTGGGAGTTACAAATAGTGTGACATAAATTCTGATTCTAGGATCGCATGATAAAGACTCAGGAGGAAAAAAGCAGAAATATTTATGTGAAATAGTGTGACATAAACCCAATATCCCGGTTGAGGCCGTCCTTGTGTGTGCGGAACCAGGCTATCAGTTTCTGCTCCGCGACTCTGCGCTGTCGTGTGTCGCGAAGGCCGCCTTGGAGAACGCTTACCCGAATATCAGAGGCCGAATGCCCGTGACCGCTGAAGTGCTCCCCAACAGGAAGAGAACAGTCTTGCCTGGTGATTGCCTGGTGATTGATCAACAGTTCCAACGCGCCACAGCGAAAAACCGCACCGACCTCCTCAGAAGACAAACACGGGACACAGTGGACAGAGTACCCTTCGTTGTCCAGTACTTCCCCGGAGCGGAGAAGCTACGGCATCTCCTCCGGAGCCTTCAACATGTCATTGATGAAGACGAACATCTCGCCAAGGCCATCCCCACACCCCCACTTCTTGCCTTCAAACAACCGCACAACCTCAAACAGACCATTGTCCGCAGCAAACTACCCAGCCTTCAGGAGAACAGTGACCAAGACACCACACAACCCTGCCACAGCAACCTCTGCAAGACGTGCCGGATCATCGACACAGATGCCATCATCTCACGTGAGAACACCATCCACCAGGTACACGGTACATACTCTTGCAACTCGGCCAACGTTGTCTACCTGATACGCTGCAAGAAAGGATGTCCCGAGGCATGGTACATTGGGGAAACTATGCAGACGCTGCGACAACGGATGAATGAACACCGCTCGACAATCACCAGGCAAGACTGTTCTCTTCCTGTTGGGGAGCACTTCAGCGGTCACGGGCATTCGGCCTCTGATATTCGGGTAAGCGTTCTCCAAGGCGGCCTTCGCGACACACGACAGCGCAGAGTCGCGGAGCAGAAACTGATAGCCAGGTTCCGCACACACAAGGACGGCCTCAACCGGGATATTGGGTTTATGTCACACTATTTCACATAAATATTTCTGCTTTTTTCCTCCTGAGTCTTTATCATGCGATCCTAGAATCAGAATTTATGTCACACTATTTGTAACTCCCACAGTTGCGTGGACCTGCAGAGTTTCACTGGCTGTCTTGTCTGGAGACAATACACATCTTTTTAGCCTGTCTTGATGCTCTCTCCACTCCCATTGTTTTGTTTCTTAAAGACTGGATTAGTTGTAAGTATTCGCATTCCAACCATTATTCATGTAAATTGAGTCTGTGTCTTATAAGTTCTGTTTGTGAACAGAATTCCCACTCACCTGAAGAAGGGGCTCAGAGCCTCGAAAGCTTGTGTGGCTTTTGCTACCAAATAAACCTGTTGGACTTTAACCTGGTGTTGTTAAACTTCTTACTGTGTTTACCCCAGTCCAACGCCGGCATCTCCACATCATGACTACCATAGACACCGCAAACTGCCGGCTCCAAGTGGAGAGGATCGCCAAGAAGATCGCGCATATCGACACAGACATCAAGTTTCTACAAAGATGCAAGAAAGCAGACAAGATACCGAAAGGACTACAGATCACGAACCCACTCAGGTCAACCTATAACACAGACTACGCTGAGAGACTTTGCCGTCGCACCTCTCTCACCCTCCTCAACCACCTCATACACCAACTCTACAGCAAACGCCGCAGCCTGGAAACCAAGATCGAATCCATATTCTCAACTTGCGCTCAGGACGCAGACCAGCTGCGAAACTCTGCCAAGCAGACGAGACAAAGGAACTACACCATCTACATGCACACCAAGAACAGGAAACTTGAGAAACTCGGCATCACCACCAGCAGCAACCAAGCCTCCCCCGGTACCACAGTAGGAAACAGTCCCACTGCAGGGAAGTCCATTGTCAACTTGTCCGACTACACACTTCAACCAGATGAAATCGAAGTTCTCAGCCGAGGGCTTAATTTTTGCCCCACCACCAAAATAGACCCCATCAGTCTCGCAGCAGACACAGAGGAATTCATCAGGCGAATGAGGCTGAGGGAGTTCTTCCACAAACCCCAAGAGGCCAACAACGAACACAATGAGACAGCCAATGAACTGGAACAGCCGACAGAGAGATCCGCAGTGCATCCGAAGAGGAAAGAGTCGAATTGGACTCCTCCGGAAGGCCGCTGCCCTCGACTTGACATGTATGCCCAAGCCGTCAGGAGGTGCGTCAACACCAAATTCATCAGCCGCACTCACAAGACAGCCCCGAACATCACCCAAGCACAACGTAACGCCATCCACGCTCTCAAGACCAACCGCAACATTGTCATCAAACCAGCAGACAAAGGAGGGGCCATCGTCATACTGAACAGAACGGATTACTGCAAAGAAGTGTACCGACAACTCAACAACGAGGAACACTACAGACAGTTACCTGCAGATCCGACCAAAGAACACACCCGTCAACTCAACACTCTGATCAAGACCTTTGATCCGGACCTTCAGAACACCCTCCGTGCTCTCATCCCACGTACTCCCCGCGTTGGAGATCTCTACTGCCTCCCGAAGATACACAAGGCAAACACACCCGGCCGTCCCATCGTATCGGGCAATGGGACCCTGTGCGAGAACCTCTCCGGCTATGTCGAGGGCATCCTGAAACCCATTGTACAAAGAACCCCCAGCTTTTGTCGCGACACGACGGACTTCCTACAGAAACTCGGCACACATGGAGCAGTTGAACCAGGAGCGCTCCTCGTCACAATGGATGTCTCAGCACTCTACACCAGCATCCCCCATGACGATGGCATTGCTGCAACGGCCTCAGTGCTCAGCGCCAACAACTGCCAGTTTCCAGATGCAATTTTACATCTCATCCGCTTCATCCTGGACCACAATATCTTCACCTTCAACAACCAGTTCTTCATCCAGACACACGGAACAGCCATGGGGACCAAATTTGCACCTCAATATGCCAACATCTTCATGCACAGGTTCGAACAAGACTTCTTCACCGCACGGGACCTTCAACCGGTGCTATACACTAGATACATCGATGACATTTTCTTCCTTTGGACTCATGGTGAACAATCACTGAAACAACTCTATGATGACATCAACAAGTTCCATCCCACCATCAGGCTCACCATAGACTACTCTCCGGAATCGGTTGCATTCTTGGACACGCGCATCTCCATTAAGGACGGTCACCTCAGCACCTCACTGTACCGCAAGCCCACGGATAACCTCACGATGCTCCACTTCTCCAGCTTCCACCCTAAACACGTTAAAGAAGCCATCCCCTACGGACAAGCCCTCCGTATACACAGGATCTGCTCGGATGAGGAGGATCGCAACAGACACCTCCAGACGCTGAAAGATGCCCTCATAAGAACAGGATATGGCGCTAGACTCATTGATCAACAGTTCCAACGCGCCACAGCGAAAAACCGCACCGACCTCCTCAGAAGACAAACACGGGACACAGTGGACAGAGTACCCTTCGTTGTCCAGTACTTCCCCGGAGCGGAGAAGCTACGGCATCTCCTCCGGAGCCTTCAACATGTCATTGATGAAGACGAACATCTCGCCAAGGCCATCCCCACACCCCCACTTCTTGCCTTCAAACAACCGCACAACCTCAAACAGACCATTGTCCGCAGCAAACTACCCAGCCTTCAGGAGAACAGTGACCAAGACACCACACAACCCTGCCACAGCAACCTCTGCAAGACGTGCCGGATCATCGACACAGATGCCATCATCTCACGTGAGAACACCATCCACCAGGTACACGGTACATACTCTTGCAACTCGGCCAACGTTGTCTACCTGATACGCTGCAAGAAAGGATGTCCCGAGGCATGGTACATTGGGGAAACTATGCAGACGCTGCGACAACGGATGAATGAACACCGCTCGACAATCACCAGGCAAGACTGTTCTCTTCCTGTTGGGGAGCACTTCAGCGGTCACGGGCATTCGGCCTCTGATATTCGGGTAAGCGTTCTCCAAGGCGGCCTTCGCGACACACGACAGCGCAGAGTCGCGGAGCAGAAACTGATAGCCAGGTTCCGCACACACAAGGACGGCCTCAACCGGGATATTGGGTTTATGTCACACTATTTCACATAAATATTTCTGCTTTTTTCCTCCTGAGTCTTTATCATGCGATCCTAGAATCAGAATTTATGTCACACTATTTGTAACTCCCACAGTTGCGTGGACCTGCAGAGTTTCACTGGCTGTCTTGTCTGGAGACAATACACATCTTTTTAGCCTGTCTTGATGCTCTCTCCACTCCCATTGTTTTGTTTCTTAAAGACTGGATTAGTTGTACGTATTCGCATTCCAACCATTATTCATGTAAATTGAGTCTGTGTCTTATAAGTTCTGTTTGTGAACAGAATTCCCACTCACCTGAAGAAGGGGCTCAGAGCCTCGAAAGCTTGTGTGGCTTTTGCTACCAAATAAACCTGTTGGACTTTAACCTGGTGTTGTTAAACTTCTTACTGTGTTTACCCCAGTCCAACGCCGGCATCTCCACATCATTTAAGAGTAGCCATATTGCAGTGGGTCTGGAGTCAAATGTAAGCCAGACCAGGTAAGGATGGCAGATTTCCTTCCCTAAAGGACATTCGTGAACCAGATGGGCTTTTACAACAATCGACAATGGTTTTATGGTCATCATTCGACTTTTAATTGCAGATTTTAATTGAATTAAAATTCAATAAATTTAGGGTTTTGCATCACAAAATCCATCCTTTTCAGTCCCATTTTCCACCAGTAAAATGAGGCAACATTGAGCTGATTTCTCATCTACCATTTTATGTTTCACCATTGCAGCCCTGGGGAATAAATTAATTATCGAGCAGACAATTAATTATTTGTGATAATATGACAAACAAATTGAATAAATTAGCATTATGTTATGAAGTGTGTTGACAAAGGTGGGATAGAGGTGTTGGATCAAACTAGCCACACCAGGTAAGGGTTAAAACCTCTGAACTTTACAGTTGTTTGATCTGTTAGTTACTTTATTGGTGGTTTTAAAAACAAAGGGCAAGAATTTCACTACAAATTAATTCTGCCATGACGTTTAGCACTGCTGCCTCACAGAGTCAGGCGCCCAGGTGATTCTGGCCTCGATTCTGGCCTCGGGTGACTGTCTGTGTGGAGTTTGTACGGTTCTCCCCATGTCTGCGTGGGTTTCCACCGGGTGCTCTGGTTTCCTCCCACACTTCAAAAATGTGCAGGATAGGTTGATTGGCCATGCTAAATTGCCCCTTAGTGTCCCAAGATTTATAGGTTAGGGGAATTAACGGCATAGAAATGTGGGGTTATGGGGATAGGGCCTGGGTGAGGTACTCTGTCGGAGAGTCGGTGCAGACTCGATGGGCTGAATGGCCTCCTTCTGCGCTGTAGGGATTCTACGATTCTGTTCGATGATTCTACATAAACCAATTACTGGGGCATCAAAATGCACATGATTTACTTTGACTGCCTTAATGCAGTCAGTTTAATAGAGGTAGGTGTGTAGGAAGAGATGTAACAGCCACCAGCATCTTATTAAAGACGTGATTTTAAAATGACTAATTAGAGAATGCAATTTTTATAAATGTATAGTTGATTCATTAAATAATTGACAGTGTTTGTTCATATGACTTATGTTAATAAAGGTACTTGTCATTATGTGCATTACATTTCTGATTAAACAATTTCTCCTTCATTTACTGTTCAGCTGAGCACGTCATGTAAAAGTCACTGCAGCTTAGCGCTGAAACCCAGTCCAGAGACCACTGACGATAGTCAAACATGTTCCTATAAACACTCTATGACAGATATATTTAATGAGTTCAAATATATGCAATGTCGCAAATGTGCAAATTGGAGTGCAGAAGTAGAATTATGGTTCAGAAAGGTATGCAGTAAGGAGTGTTGATTACTCTCAGAAGGTGCTCTGACACAAGATTACGAGAAATCCACTTGAATAAGGAACAATATGCACTTACAAAGCACTAAAGCGGTTCTGCAATAAATGCGGCATAAATTTCACGTGTTGAGATGTCATCCCTGTGTAGCTGGACTGTTGGGCTAAGCTTCAGGTAGATAGTTACATAGATGAAGATATAATTCTAGTTATTGTTGAATGATGTTAGATGCAGCATATTCAGAGAACTTTACACCTTTGAAGAAAGTCTTTCAGCCCACCATGCGTGAGCCAGATATTCGGACATGTGACCAGGATTTTACTCAGTGAGTCGAGAAATTAAGGAGCACATTACTTGAGGAGAGAGGGGTAGGCAGGCTGAGAGGTCCTGGGAGGGAGTTCCAGAGCTATGGGCCCTGATGGCACAACTTTGATGCGATAAAAACCAGGATTACGCAAATTGTACACAGGGGTACAAACATCGACGGCAAAGTTTAGCTAAAGGAAATACTGCAAATGGATTGTTTATTATTTGTGGGACATGGGTGTCGCTGGCTGGCCAGCATTTATTGCCCATCCTTAGTTGCCCTTGGAGGACAGTTGAGAGTCAACCACATTGCTGTGGCTCTGGAGTCACATGTAGACCAGATTGGGTAAGGGTAACAGATTTCCTTCCCTAAAGGACATTAACGAACCAGATGGGTTTTTCTGACAATCGACAATGATTTCACAGTCATCAGTAGATTCTTCATTCCAGATCTTTGTTATTGAATTCAAATTCCACCATCTGCCGTGTGGGATTTGAACCTGGGTCCCCAGAATGTTAGCTGAAGTTTCTGGATTAATAGTCCAGCGATAATACCACTCAGTCATCGCCTCCCCTTAAAATTGGAACAGGCCAGACATATAGGATTTAAAAATAAGAACACAAAATGCTGGAAAAGCTCAGCAGGTCAGGCAGCATCTGTGGAGAGAGAAACATAGTTAACCCTTTGGGTCTGTGACCTTTCATCAGATCGCAACTGGAGAACACATCAACATGGGCTGGTACCAGTGAACGGCTTGTATTCATAAAGAAGTTCCTATGTCATGGGTTTCCGAAAGCTCGTGGCTTTTGCTACCAGATAAACCTGTTGGACTTTAACCTGGTGTTGTTAGACTTCTTACTGTGTTTACCCCAGTCCAACACCGGCATCTCCACATCATGGGTTTATTAACCAGAGTGAGCCCCTTTCTGTGACAATGGCTGGAATTATCCAGTCTCACACACCTCGCAGTCACTGACAGTGGGAACGGAGAATCTGGCGCTCAGCCAAATCTCCATTCGCCACAGCGGGAACGGAGAATCCCAGCCATGGACGAGGTTGGAGAATTCCGGCCCATGTGTGTCTTTTCCGTTTGGAAGAACAGAGCCCTGGTGAAGGGTGTATTATTCTTTCTGCCTCTAAATTGACTCCTAAAAGTAGGGCATTTGTAGGGTCCATTCATTCCTTTGAACAGACAAGGGGACAGCACTTGGTACAATTTTTAAAATGAATTACTTTTATTGAACAGAACTTAAAAATTTAACATGGCAAAAACGAAAAGAAAAAGCAAAGCTTACTTGGAGACTAGCTTCTAAGCAAGCCAGTCCCTTCACTGATCACACTGAACTGGATCTCGAAAACAAACCAACTGAAAAACTGAACACACAGGGGCCGATTTTACCAAATCGGCTCGAAGTGCCGGGTGCGGTCGTAAATCAGACCCGCGCCCGGCAGCCGTGCTCCAGCGCCCCCATACGCCTTTTTTCGGCCCGGGTCCAGTGGGCACGGCCTAGCGTATTTGCATCTGTCGGAGCACTGACCTGCGCATGCGCAGTTCGAAGCCGACAGCACTCAGCGCGCCCGAGCGCGAACGTCAAAGGCAGCGCTGACAA
Source organism: Mustelus asterias (assembly GCF_964213995.1). Classification (NCBI taxonomy): domain Eukaryota; kingdom Metazoa; phylum Chordata; class Chondrichthyes; order Carcharhiniformes; family Triakidae; genus Mustelus; species Mustelus asterias. The sequence goes on along the minus strand of NC_135823.1, from coordinate 51,468,586 downwards.
CACTGCTGTCTGTGCTGCCTTTGGCTTTCCCTGGGGGGGGGGGGGGGGGGGGGGGGGTTGGGGGGGTGGGATGTGACGTCTCTTCCCTGGGGGTGGGGGGGTAGGGGGGAGGGGATGTGACGTCTCTTCCCTGAGAGGGAGGGGTAGGGGAAGGGATGTGACGTCTCTTCCCTGAGGGGGGTGGTGGGGGGGGGGATGTGACGTCTCCGCCCCCCCCTCCACCCAGGGGCAGAGACGTCACATGCCCCCCTACCCCCCCCCCTCAGGGAAGAGATGTCACATCCCCCCCTACCCCCCCTCAGGGAAGAGATGTCACATTCCTCCCTCCTACCCACCCCCCCACCCCCCAGTGAAGAGACATCATCCTACCCATCAGGACCCCCGGAGCAAGGCCATGATCCAGGATCGCAAGATGCTTTTGACGGACACCAGCGATCAAGGTATGTTGGGGGCCCGGGGGGTCCGATCCCGGGGGTGGGGGGGGGGGGGCGGGGGGGCTGCTGGCAGGGCCTGCGTCCCAGGGTGGTCTGATCGGGGGGGGGGGGGGTGGGGGCCTGCCGGGGTGGTTCGCGGGGGTGGTCCGCGAAGGGTGGTCGGGGGCGATTCGGCAGTTCAGTTGCTGAGTTGAAGCCCTATCGGACTTGAACTCAGCAACACGGTAAATGCGCGGGCGTCGATCGGATCGGAGCCTCGTAAAGTGGAATCCTTGGGTGAGTTGGGCGCGGGCTTCATTATGCTGATTTAAATGCATGCAAATGCATTTAGAACATAGAACATAGAACATTACAGCGCAGAACAGGCCCTTCGGCCCACGATGTTGCACCGACCAGTTAAAAAAAAACTGTGACCCTCCAACCTAAACCAATTTCTTTTCGTCCATGAACCTATCTACGGATCTCTTAAACGCCCCCAAACTAGGCGCATTTACAACTGATGCTGGCAGGGCATTCCAATCCCTCACCACCCTCTGGGTAAAGAACCTACCCCTGACATCGGTTCTATAACTACCCCCCCTCAATTTAAAGCCATGCCCCCTCGTGCTGGATTTCTCCATCAGAGGAAAAAGGCTATCACTATCCACCCTATCTAAACCTCTAATCATCTTATATGTTTCAATAAGATCCCCTCTTAGCCGCCGCCTTTCCAGCGAAAACAATCCCAAATCCCTCAGCCTCTCCTCATAGGATCTCCCCTCCATACCAGGCAACATCCTGGTAAACCTCCTCTGCACCCTCTCCAAAGCCTCCACATCCTTCCTGTAATGTGGGGACCAGAACTGCACACAGTACTCCAAGTGCGGCCGCATCAGAGTTGTGTACAGTTGCAACATAACGCTACGACTCCTAAATTCAATCCCCCTACCAATAAACGCCAAGACACCATATGCCTTCTTAACAACCTTATCTACTTGATTCCCAACTTTCAGGGATCTATGCACACATACACCTAGATCCCTCTGCTCCTCCACACTATTCAAAGTCCTCCCGTTAGCCCTATACTCAACACATCTGTTATTCCTACCAAAGTGAATTACCTCACACTTCTCCGCATTAAACTCCATCCGCCACCTCTCGGCCCAACTTTGCAACCTGTCTAAGTCTTCCTGCAAACTACGACACCCTTCCTCACTGTCTACCACACCACCGACTTTGGTGTCATCAGCAAATTTGCTAATCCACCCAACTATACCCTCATCCAGATCATTAATAAATATTACAAACAGCAGTGGCCCCAAAACAGATCCCTGAGGTACACCACTTGTAACCGCACTCCATGATGAATATTTACTATCAACCACCACCCTCTGTTTCCTATCCGCTAGCCAATTCCTGATCCAATTTCCTAGATCACCCCCAATCCCATACATCTGCATTTTCTGCAGAAGCCTACCATGGTGAACCTTATCAAACGCCTTACTAAAATCCATATATACCACGTCCACTGCCTTGCCCCCATCCACCTCCTTGGTCACTTTCTCAAAAAACTCAATAAGGTTAGTAAGGCACGACCTACCTGCCACAAAACCATGCTGACTATCACCTATCAATTCATTACTCTCCAAATAACTATAAATCCTATCCCTTATAATTTTTTCCAACATCTTGCCGACAACAGAAGTGAGACTCACCGGTCTATAATTCCCGGGGAAGTCTCTGTTCCCCTTCTTAAACAATGGGACAACATTCGCTAACCTCCAATCTTCTGGTACTATACCAGAGGCCAACGACGACCTGAAGATCAGAGCCAGAGGCTCTGCAATCACTTCTCTTGCCTCCCAGAGAATCCTTGGATAAATCCCATCCGGACCAGGGGATTTATCTATTTTCAGACCCTCCAGAATATCCTGCACATCCTCCTTATCAACTGCGCGCCCGAATCGGCCCAGTGGCCGATTCGGGCGCGCGGCGGGCCGGCGCCCGGATCGGCCATTGGTAAAGGCGTGATTGGCCTTGGGTTGGGTCTGGACCGCGTTTTAGGCCCGACACCCAACTTTACCACGATTTCACGCCCGAAAACGGGCGCGAAAATTTGGTAAAATCGGGCCCACAGTTCCAAACCATATTTCAATTTTTATCTTGATATCTGAAGTGTTTTTCACATGCTGTCTCTCTGTCTGCAAAAGCAACTCTTGCACCTATGGTTGTTTGCCTGAATTGTGTACCCTTCAGGAATGCAGTCAATTTTCAGCTACCCCAGCATGCCTTCTGAGTTTTAAAATATAGTCAAGTTAGCAGACGATATTTTAAGCTTAGCAGAGTTAGATGCATTGACAGAAATATCTTAAAATGAAGTCTTTACATAATGAAGCAAACAGGGCTAAGCGTACGTAGGATCTCTCAGCATTGAAAGTCAGCTGACCAAAGATTAGGGGGGGAATTTTCCCATCCCACCTGTCACAGGAATTGTAGCAGGTGGGGGGACGGACCATACAAAAGCCTGTTGACTTCGGGTGGGATTTTCCGGTTTTGGGGCGAGCGCGTCCGGAAGGTCCCACCCGAGATATCATCAAACAGCCACGCAATCTTGGCTGAATAGACACACTTGTACAGAACATTAAACTGCAACTGTTTTAATTAACTATCATTTCATGCTGATGGCTTTCTGCCAGCAGCTAATTGATATTTTGTCAGTCTATTACCACAGGACAGCGGAATCTAATTGCCCCTGCCTGTGAGGTGTCTGTTATACTCCATGGGGGTGAAATGGGACCGCTCTGTGAAGCTGTCTGCTGGCTTGCTTCATGGCAATTGAATAACGAAAGAAGGTACATGCATTTCTGTAGCACCTTTCACAGCCTCAGCACATCCCAACATTCTTCACAACCAGTAAAGTACTTTTGAAGTGTTGTCACTGTTGAAACGTGGAAACAAATTTTCATGCAAGAAGTTCTCTTTGACAGCAGTGAGATAGCCTCAAGATGCATATCCTGATGATGGTGTTGAGAGATAAGTGTGGTGAAGGAGGGAATGTTCTTTGAAAATAGCGACGGTGGAATCTTTTACATCGCCTGAGAAGGATGGCCAGGCTTACCATCTGATCAGAAAAATAATCCCTCTGACAGAACAGCACTCCCTCAGCACATTGCTACCTGACTGGATCTTATGTTCGAGTCTGTAGAGTGGGGATTCTAGAATCATAGAATGGTTAAAGGACAGAAGCAGGCCATTCAGCCCCTCGTCTCCATGTCAGCTCTCTGTAAGAACTGCTCAGCTAATTCCGCACCTTTACCCCGTAACTCAGCAATTATTTTCTCTTCAGATAATTATCCAATTCCCTTTGGAGAGCCACAATTGAATCTGCCTCCTCCACATTCTCAGGTAGTACATTCCAGATCCTCATCACTCGCTACATAAGAACATCTTCCTCACATCACCATTACTTCTTTTGCCATTTACCTGAATTCAGCGTCCTCGAGATCTTGACCCTTCAGACAATGGGAACAGCTCCTCCCTATCTACTCGATCTAGATCCCTCATGATATTGAACACTCCTTTTGAATCATCTATCTACTTTCCCTTCTTTGAAGAGCCTTGAACTTATGAGTATCGGACTCAGTAGAGAGGTTGCCACTCACTGCTTAGCAACTGGAAGCTATCTTGAATATAAACTGAGGACAACATTGATTGACCATCCCCAATTGCCTTTGAAAAGGCAGTGGTGAGCCATCTTCATGAACCGCTGACAACCATGTGGTGTAGGTACAACCACTGTGCTGTTAGGGAGGGAGTTCCAGGACCTTGACCAAGTGACATTGAAAGCAATATAGTTACAAGTCAGGATGGTGTATGACTTAGAGGGACACATGCAGGTGGTGATGGTGATCTGATGTACCTGCAGCTCTTGGTCTTCCAGGTGGTAGAGATCGCAGCTTTGGAAAGTTTTGTCGAAGGAGCCTCGGCAAGTTGCTGCAGGGCATCTTGTAAAAGCTCACTGCTGCCACTGCGCACTGTTTTTATGGAGGGAGTGAATGTTTAAGTTGGTGGTTGGAGTGCTGCTCAAACAGGTTGCTTTGTCTTGGATGGTGTTGAGCTTCTTGAGTGTTGTTGGAGCTGCACTCAACCAGGCAAGTGAAGAGTATTCCATCACACTCCTGACTTGTAGATGGTGGACAGTCTTTGGGAAATCAGTGGGTCAGTTACTCCCTCCCAATTCCCAGCCCCTGACCTGCACCTGCAGCTGCAGTATTTATATGGTAGGTCCAGAAATGTTTCTGGTCAATGATAACCCCCAATCCCCCCCCCCCCCCCCCCCCCCACCCCGATGTTCATGATGAGTGTCTCAGCAAGGTTAATGTCATTGAATGCTAGGGGTTGATGGTTAGATTCTCTCTTAGAATCCTATAGTGCAGAAGGAGGCCATTCAGCCCATTGAGTCTTCACCGACTGCAAACCCAACCAGGCCCTATCCCCTTATGCATTTACCCTAGCTAGTCCCCCTGACACTAGCACGGCCAATCCACCTAACCTCTCCTTGTTGGAGATGGCCATTGCCTGATATTTGTGCTGCAAATGTTACTTGTTACATGTGAGCCCAAGATTGAATGTTGTCCAACTCTTACTGATATGAAAATGGACTGCTTCAGTAACTAGGGAGTTGCAAATGGAATTGAACCCTGTGCGATCATCAGCAAACACCCTCACTTCTGACCACATGTTGGAAGGGAGGAAGACCATGCGTGTGATTTTCTGGCCACGCTCGCCCCAAAACCGTAAAATCCTACCCGAGGTCAACAGACCTTGCATGGTTCCCCCCCCCCCGCCCCCCCCTCCTCACCCCACCATACTGCCCGCCACAATTTCCGTGGTGGGTGGGACAGGAAAATTCCCCCCCGCCCCATCTGTTTCCTGTGCAGTTAATTCTCCTGGGAATATAGTTCCACAGGATAATGCCATCTTTTACATCTCCTTCGATAGCACCTTCCAAACTCACGGCCTCTCCTTCCTGGAAGGACAAGGGCAGCAGATGCACAGCAACACTGCCACCTCCAAGATCCCCTCCAAGGCACTCACCATCCTGATTTGGAAATATATCATCACCCCTTCACTGTCACTGGGTCAAAATCCTGGAACTCCTGCCCAAACAGCATTGCGGGTGCACCGACACCACATGGGTGGCAGTGGTTCAAGAAGGCGGCTCACCACCACCTTCTTAAGGGGCAGTTTGGGACGGGCAAAACTTGCTGACCCAGTTAGCAACGCCCACAGCGTGTGAACGGATTTTTAAAAAACTGAGCAGGCTGATGGAGTGTAAGGATAAGATTCTCACCCAATGATGGCACCTCCAGCTAGGCTGCATTTCCACTTTACATCACTGAATTGTCACCCTTGGGGCAGGATTTTCCAGCCCCGCTCGCCCCAAGACCGGAACTTCCTGCCTGAGGTCAACGGAGCTTTGCATGGTCTGCTGAAGTTTCTATCCCGCCCGCTACGATTCCCGTGGCGAGCGGGACAGGAAGATTTCACCTTAGGTCACAAGTTCCAGCAAATGGTGAGGCTCAAAGCTTCTTCACTGCTTTCACCTAACTTACAGGGCAACCTGGTACATTATGCAGTAAGTAATATGGGTTTGAAAACAGCAAAAGTAAATAAAGATATGAAACAGGAATTAATTCCCCTTTCTTATTGATGCTTCTTCCCTTCATGGGCAGTTGTGTGAATCCAAAATATAAATAAATACAAGTTCCCATCTTCCTGTTAGGCTTCCTAACCATTCCTGTATGATGCCATCACTGGGTACGACACCTCTAATACAGTGTTTTAATATTCCGTCATCTGGCATAACATATCCTCCCCCACCCCCACCCCAGTGAATAGTAGGAGTTGGAAAATATCCAATTATCTCCAGATGTTAGCATTGCTACATGTGAGGCTGCAGTTGCCCAGATGTTGGAACAAAGACAAGTACAATATAAACAACAATAAGTGGATTTAATTTCTCACGAGCCGTGGGCTTGATTTATAATCAGGATTTAAGACGCAAAATGCAGGAAGAATGGGGTAAAATGAATAATGCCATTTCTCCCAGCTTCCAGCTGCTCTGCTATTGAAATCGCAGTGGAAGCTTCACAGAAGCGAACGGAAATCTAGGGACAGTGCCTTGTGAGCGAGCGGATTGATATAAAATTCACAGCATAGAAACAGAACATTCAGTCCCATTGGTACATGCCACTCTTTATGCTCTTCATCTCACCCAATCAGCATATCCTTCCATTCTGTCCTCCCTCAAATACCTCCCAACTTCCTATTAAATGTATCTGTACTATTGACCTCAACCATTCCCTGTGGTAGTGAGCCCCGCATTCTCACCACTCTCTGAGTAAAGAGGTTTCTCCTGAATTCCTTGTGAGATATATTAGTGACTATTTTACATTCAAGGCCATTAGCTTTGTCCCATGAAAATAAGTGGATGATTTGGATGGTGAATATTTGAATTTCAGAAAATGGAGATTCTATTATACGCAGTTGTCAATATAAACTTTACCAACTCATTAATTCTGAACTGGAACAGACACTATAGCGTGCTCATGACAAAACTGGCCCAGGGTTCATGAAGATGTGAATTGGTTTCATAGGTAATCTCAGGTAATGGATTCCAGGTCCTAACCACTCACTGCAGGAAAGAGTTTTTCCTTATGTCACCATTGCTTCTTTTGCCATTCACATTATATTGGCACTCTCTGGTTCTCCACCTTCCTGTCAATGGAAACAGTTATTCTCTATTTACTCGGTCCAGACCCTCATGATTTTGAACACCTATACTAAATCGTGTCACAACCTTCTCATCTCTAAAGACAACATTCCCAGCTTCGCCCACCCATCTACTTACGCAACTGAAGTCTCTCATGCCGGAATCATACTCAAAAATTTTCTCTGAACCCTCTCCAATGCCTTCACATCCTTCCTAAAGTGTGGTGCCCAGAGTTGGACACAATGGGTGGGATTCTCTGGCCGCACTCACCCCAAAACCAGAAAATCCTGACCTTTGCATGGTCCATGTCTCACCCGTTATGATTCCCGTGGTGGGCGGGACAGTAAAATTCCACCCTATATTCCAGTTGAGGTTGAAACAGTATTTTAGAAAGGCTCACCATAACTTCGTTTCTTTTGTACTTTATGCCTCAGTTTATAAAATCCCAGATCCCGTATGGCTTATTGATGGCTTTCTCTGCCTGCCCTGCCACCTTCAATGACTTGTATACATATCCCCACAGGCCCTTCTGCTCCTCCACCCTCTTTAGGATTTCATCCTCTATTTTATATTGCCTTTCCTTGTTATTCCAATCACTTTGTGCTTCTCTGCATTAAGCTTTGTCTGCCACGTGTTCACCCAGTCCACCAGCCAATCTACATCCTCTCGAACTTTATCACTATCCTCTTCGCAGTTCACAATCCTTCCAAGTTTTGTGCCGTCTGCCAGAGAAACTTCCATTCTGGAAATAAATCCCAGTGCCCTGACCAAGATACAACATAAATGGAAAATTAGAAGGGGAGCATCTTCAACTTTGGAAGTTGATATGTGAATGAATTTGGGTAGATTGGTCATTTTCTAACCAAGATGCACAGCCTTTGGTGAATAGCGGAGAGGGTAGGCTTACACATTGTTGGTCTACTTTGAGCTCAGGATTTTGGGTCTATGCTGGCTCAACATAAAGCTCTCCACAACTTCACAGCCTGTCGCCTCTTAGATTAGGGTTGAACACAGAGAAATATAGAAACATAGAAGATAGGAGCAGGAGGAGGCCATTTGGCCCTTCGAGCCTGCTCGCCATTCATTACGATCATGGCTGATCATCCAACTCAATAGCCTAATCCTGCTTTTTCCCCATAATCTTTGATCCCATTCGCCCCAAGTGCTATATCCAGCCGCCTCTTGAATACATTCAATGTTTTGACATCAACTACTTCCTGTGGTAATGAATTTCACAGGCTCACCGCTCTCTGGGTGAAGAAATGTCACCTCACCTCCATCCTAAATGGTCTACCCCAAATCCTCAGACCGTGACCCCTGGTTCTGGACTCCCCCACCATCGGGAACATCCTCCTTGCATCTACCCTGTCTAGCCCTGTTAGAATTCTATAAGTCTCAATGAAATGCCCCCTCATTCATCTGAACTCCAGCGAAAACAATCCTAACCTAGTCAATCTCTCCTCATAAATCCTGCCATCCCCTGAATCAGCCTGGTAAACCTTCACTGCACTTCCTCAGGAGCAAGAACATCCTTCCTCAGTAAAGGAAACCAAAACTGCACACAATACTCTAGGTGTGGCCTCACCAAGGCCCTGTATAATTGCAACAACACATCCCTGCTCCTGTACTCGAAACCTCTCGCAGTGAACATAAGAACATAAGAACTAGGAGCAGGAGTGGGCCATCTGGCCCCTTGAGCCTGCTCCACCATTCAATAAGATCATGGCTGATCTTTTTGTGGACTCAGCTCCACTTAGCCGCTCGCTCACCATAACCCTTAATTCCTTTATTGTTCAAAAATTTATCTATCCTTGCCTTAAAAACATTGAATGAGGTAGCCTCAACTGCTTCACTGGGCAGGGAATTCCACAGATTCACAACCCTTTGGGTGAAGAAGTTTCTCCTCAACTCAGTCCTAGGCCAACATACCATTTGCCTTCTTTACCGCCTGCTGCACCTGCATGCTTATCTTCAGAGACTGGTGCACAAGGACACCCAGGTCCCACTGCACTCTCTCCTCTCCCAATTTACAGCCATTCAAGTAGTAATCTGCCTTCTTGTTTTTGCTTCCAAAGTGAATAACCTCACACTTATCCAAATTATACTGCATCTGCCATTGATTAGCCCACTCACCCAACCTATCCAGGTCATTCTGAAGGATCTCTGCATTCTCATCACAGTTCACCCTCCCACCCAACTTGGTGTCATCTGCAAACTTTGAGGTGTTACATTTTGTTCCCTCATCCAAATCATTAATATATATTGTGAATAGCTGGGGTCCCAGCACCGATCCCTGTGGCACCCCATTAGTAACTGCCTGCCAATTTGAAAATTCCTACTCTTTGTTTCCTCGCTGCCAACCAGTTTTCTATCCATATCAATACACTTCCCCCAATCCCAGGTGCCTCAATCTTGCACGACAATCTCTTATGCAGGATTTTGTCAAACGCTTTCTGAAAGTCCAAATATACTACATTGACTGGCTCCCCCTTGTCAACTCTACTAGTTACATCTTCAAAGAATTCCAACGGATTTGTCAAGCATGATTTCCCCTTCATGCTGACTCTGTCTGATCCTGCCACTGCTTGCTAAATGCTCCATTATAAAGTCCTTGATAATGGATTCGAGAATTTTCCCCAATACCGATGTTAAGCTTACTGGTCTATAATTCCCTGTGTTCTCTCTACCTCCCCTTTTGAATATTGGAGTGACATTCACTACCCTGAAATCTGCAGAGGCTGTTCCAGCGTCTATAGAATCCTGGAAGATGCCCACCAAAACGATGAATAAATTCTGCTAGTTGTGGGCACCCCTCACCCATTCCTCTGCCAAGTAGAAACTGAGATGGGATGGGTGATGACTTTACATCCCGCCTGATATGCATGGCCTTTGAATGCTGACACCCCAAGCAGATATTATCATCCCAGCCTCCTTAAGAGGGAACTCCAGAGGTGCAAGGGAAATATAAAGGCAGCAGAGAGAGTGCAATGTGTCTCCATTCTCATTTCCATTACTTTGTCCCTGGGAAATCAATGTCTTCAGGCACAAAGCAAAGAAAATGTGATCCTCCCACCCTTGTACAGAAGGACAAGAGAGAACTGGATACTGAGCAAGAGTGGGAATCCTTCATTTCTTCCCACATGGAGCTTTGGAGTTGATCCCGGATATGGAGAGATTTTCTTGTGAGGAGGGGTTGAGTGGGTTGGGCCTCTACTCATTGGAGTTTAGAAGGATGAGGGGCAACCTTATTGAGACATATAGGATTCTCAGGGGGCTTGACAGGATAGATGCTGAGAGGTTGTTTCCCCTTCTGGGAGAGTCTAGGATCAGAGAGAATAATCTCAGAGTAAGGGGTCGCCCATTTAAGACAGAAATGAAGAGAAATTTCTTCTCTCAAGAGGGTAATGATTCTTTGGAATTCTTTACTGCAGAGGGCTGGAGAGGCTGGGTTGCTAACTATGTTCAAGGCTGTGATAGACAGATGTTTAATCAGTAAGTGAATCAAGGAGGATTATCACATTAGATCAATCACGATCTTATTGAATGGCGAAGGAGACTCGATGGGCCGAATGGCTTGCTTCTGCTCTCATGGAGGCCATGTTTAGTGTGTGTCATACCAGCCTGGGTAAGACTGGGAGGAAAATGGGCATCAGGCAGGAAGTAAATCTGGGAGGCTGGGGGATTGGGCGTCACTACACACACACACACACACACACACACACACACACACACACACACGCACACACACACATACACACGCACACACACACAAACACACACACAGACACACACACGCACACACACAAACACACACACCCACACATGCACACGCACGTACGCCCATACACAAACAAACACACACAAACACGCACACACCTTGTGAACTGCAAAATTAATATATTCACAAAGCAAATTAAATATTTTTTTCCAAATGAAAGCTAATGAATGAGTCAGAAATATTCAGTGAAAACATTCAAGTGCAGTTATTCCTTTTAGCATAATAAAAAAATCACACTTGAATATGCATGAGTCTATGTGCACATAAAGTGCAGTGCTAAACATTCAAGGTCAAAATCTGAAGTGGTAAGGAGCTGAATAAAATAGTTTTTTCCTCTAACATCAGTGCATGAATGCAGGCTGTGAGTTGTATTGAGAATCCAAGCAAACAAATTCAAGAGGATCCATAGTTAATAGAAATGATCTCCCCAATCCGACATGGGCTCACAATGTGAGAAAGTCCCCAATAAACTCAATAAGGGATTCAGTATAAACCTTTACCAAGGGGGTTTTAGTTAAGTCAGGCAGCATGGTCGGTGCAGGCTTGGAGGGCCGAAGGGCCTGTTCCCGTGCTGTAATTTTCTTTGGTTCTTTGTTTTTTAGAAGAGAATGATGAGAATGTGGAACTTAGTACCGTCGGGAGTAGTTGAGTTGAATAGTGAAGACGGGAATGGGTTAATGAATTCTAATACTCAAAGCGTCAAAGTGAACTCTGTGATATTTAGAGATTGTGTGAGAAACACTGTAGAACTCATGTTTACGTTAGGGTGTTTTCATGCTCATGTATCCAAGAACAGATAAGGGTAGCAGCTGTGGTATACAAGAATATGTTGTGCCGGCTAATCTGTTCCGGAATGTGGCTAACCTCGCCATTTTGTATTCTTTTAATATGTACCGCTGTGTAACAGTAGAAGCCTACATGTAGGCCTTCTGTGATTGTATAATGATACATTCATATACATTCATCATAACCTGTACCGATATACATTATACAAGTACCTACGAACATATATAAATTGTTGTATGCCAGTTAACTTGTTTGTACGAGACTGTAACCTTGTACGTTAGTAAGATACCCCACCTGTGTTCAGAGAACAACAGTCACGGCCTTGAAACAACCTTGAAGAAACCGCCAAGGCAGCAAGGTTCACACGATGGAAGACAAGGCACAGCCTGGGAACCTGTGAGGCCTGGGAAACTGAACTTGGCAGGGGGGGGTGTAAATATATGTTTTTAACCTGTATTTGCTGAGAAGTCAGAGGCCATGTTAGGCATCAGACGGTCTCCCACAATTGTGCAAATAAACGACTATATTTTGACCGACAAATAGACTCAGAGGTATTTTTACCTACAACAAATAGGAAGGATGTATTTAATGAAAAGCTTGGTAAGTACAGTAAGGGGCTCCATTCCCTTCCTGCTTACAGTGATTCTTGAACCCCGGAATTACAAGAACAAAACTTAATCCAAGAAAACCCCCTTTATAATTTTAAAAAACTTTTATTCCTTTTTTCAGAGTTACAAAGCCAACACGCAGAGTGGATGGGACCAACCCTTAATCCATCTCCTTGCTTGCTCCAAAAACCAATTCAAATTCAGATTGAATTCAGTTCATGGTCTCCACAAGAGAGACATACCAGATCCAAGCAGACAGGAGCAGGCTTTACCCCCTTGTTTTTGCAAAAATATACTTTATTCCTAAAATATCTGAAAGAACATTATGAACATTTCAAAGTGGCCATCACATGAAGTGCAATAATATTCACGTTCTCTACATATATCACTTGCACTCTGAGGTGCTTCAACACAGTCTAAGTGACGTTACAGACATTTCAAAATGGTCGTTACAAATGGTGTAATGGTGTTTAAGTTGTCTATATAGATCAAGTTGCACTCTGAGGTGCTTCAATATCATTACCCCTTTATTCATATAAATCTGAAAGACACATTACAAATCATTTCAAATTGTTATAACAGTAAAATGCAATGATATTTATATTTTCTCCGGCGATCAATAGAATATAGAACATAGAACAGTACAGCACAGAACAGGCCCTTCGGCCCACGATGTTGTGCCGAGCTTTATCTGAAACCAAGATCAAGCTATCCCACTCCCTATCATCCTGGTGTGCTCCATGTGCCTATCCAATAACCGCTTAAATGTTCCTAAAGTGTCTGACTCCACTATCACTGCAGGCAGTCCATTCCACACCCCAACCACTCTCTGCGTAAAGAACCTACCTCTGATATCCTTCCTATATCTCCCACCATGAACCCTATAGTTATGCCCCCTTGTAATAGCTCCATCCACCCGAGGAAATAGCCTTTGAACGTTCACTCTATCAATGTGTTCAGAGGTGCTTCAGTTCAGTAATGAAACATTACAAATATTTCAACATTTCAGAGAGTACAATTCTTTACAAACTATATACATCGGTCATGTTGTACTCTGAGACGCTCCAATATATTTGCATAGGTTTAGGATTAAGCTCACACTCCAAGGGATTTTACACAGTTACAAGCCCCGTGGTGTACATTGGCTGAAAGGCCTTACACAGTGGCCTTTCCCCATTGTGCCGTGGCAACGGCCGTCCCTCAGCACATTGCCCTGGATCTTGGAATGTGCCAGTCTGCAACACTCGGCCATGGACAATTCTTTGCGCTGGGGGGGGTCAACATGTTTCAGGTAGCTAAAGAGCATCTTTCACCGAGTCCAGCAGCAATTGATATTTGTCCCATAGAGTGCAGAGTCCTGTGTCACAGATCTGCTCAGGATGAACCCTGAAAAATACCACTGCATCTCGCTCCCGACAATTACCCCTTTATGATTTGATTGAAACACACAGTCACCCACATAAGTGGTTGTTACAGGTGTTGGATCCCTAGTTCTGGAGGTGACTCATCCCAGTCCTTGTTCATCTGACTCTAGTGCACACACACACTGTTATCCTTTTTTTATATGGTGTCTCAATCACACGGCCACACACACGGGCCTCAGGCAGAGATTTAGTTAACAGCCTACTAGATAACCTGGTCTCTCGTATTTCTTTATCTTTGTTTCTCAACCTCTGAGAAGGTCAACTGCAAGGCCAAAGACATTTCATTATCTCCTCCCCCTGCTACTTACACAACAGAAGATAAACACCGGAATTCTCCGGTCTCACTTGCCCTGCCCCCGCTGCCAACAAAGACAGAGGGCAAAATTCTCCCAAAAAAATTCTAAGTGTCGAATTCGTGTGAAAACTGGCGTAATTCACTCTGGTTTTTCCAGTGGGAGTTCAGACAAGAATCTCCCACTCTCCATGCACTGCAGAGGCCACCAGTGTGAATATCATTAAATTTCAGGGGGGGGGCCTATTTCCTACTGGAGAGGCTGAAATCAGGGTGCTGAGCGGGCCACTGTGCATGTGTCGAACTGTCAGTGTCGGGATCGGCGCATGCGCAGTAGCCCTGCACTGACAACCTTCCTCTTTTCTGGTCAGCTCGATCAGAAATCCAGCCCTGGGAGACACAAGCGCGGCGCGAACGCTCACAGGAACCCCCGCGAATTGGCTGACGCGTGATCCTCCCGGCCTGACGGGAGAATTTGGCACTCAGACAAATCTCTGTCCACAGCAGCGGGACCGGAGAATCCCAGCCGCCAACGAAGTCGGAGAATCCGGCCCAAGGTGATTTTCCTGATGGTGGCCGGAGCTTAGCCAACAGCATTGTTCTGATGTTAATGCCCGACTCACTGTTTCCAGGAACTGACTGTGATTCACAATTACAGTTAATTTCTGGCATTGTCCGGTTCCTAACATTCTCCAAACCCATCATGAGTCAGGGTTCCAATTAACATACCTTTGCCTGTGCATCAAGGTTAACTGTTTCACGTCCTTCAGCCCATGAAGGAGAAGTAATTAGAAATGATTGTGTTGATAGGGTGAGATGAATCCGGGTGGGAGCAGGCTCGTGTGGAGGATAAACTTCAACATAGACCAGTGGGCCGAATGGCCTGTTTCTGTGTTGTAAATTCGATGTAATGCAATAGGTATTGAAGGTATTGAAATAAGTTAGCAGAGGCTGGTATCCCTTCACCAGGTTCCCTTTTATTTAAAAGCTCTATTCTAGTTCATAGAGTGTTCTGTGTCCGCATCCGAAGTGCCAGGAGACCTATGTACAGAATGTACAGAAACGGCTGTCTGAGCAATAATGAGTTCAATCAGGGCTTTCATATTGCAAGAGGCCAACCTCAATGGCCTCATTGAAGTCATTACAGGTATGCTCTGATGTTTTACATTTCCAAAGTTGGTCAGAAACTTTCTGTGCAATAATCGCCTCTCCACATGTCCCTTCTGTAATACTATCATGAGCTGGCCATTTGCACCATTTGCCAATAAATCCTTTTTAGCGGTCAATTTCCATGGGTTCAAGAATGAAATCAGACCATGCACCATGAATGGTTTTCCAGCATTCTAAACACTGCTTAGGATGTGTGCACCAGCATTGCTGATACGCTGGGGTAGAAGGTTACTCCAACTTGACCACTGATGATAACCCATGGGCCGGGGATTTCTCTGAACTGGTTCTGCCCCGCCGTTGTAACTTTGCCAAAAGTGCATCATAAATCCGGTTTACCTGCACATGAAACTTATTGTGTTCCCTTCAGCTTTTGTACCATTTCCCACCTGGTAAGGCAAACGAGCTGATTATTCTATTGAGATTTGCATTCTCGTGCTTTTTTAGTGTGATGAAGCAGCGAAAGGAGGGGATCATCACAAGAAAGCGTTGAGAAACATGTTGCAAATGGTTGTTGTGATATGGAATGCACTCATTGAAAGGGTGGGGAAGCAGGTTCATTAGTAACTTTGGGAAGGAAAAGTTTTCAAGTGGAAAACTTGCGGTGCAATGGGAAAAGAATGAAGGGAAGTGGAACTAATGGGAGAGCTCTTTCAAAGAAGGAACATAAACACGATGGAGCGGTTCACCTCTTTCCATGCTGTAAGATTCGATGATTCTATGAAATATTGTACCCCAGAAAGACAGACCTTAAGCTCCCTCTCTTTCATCTTTATTCAAAATGTCACAAGGAAGCTGATTTATTTCATTATAGTTTTCTGTCTCCAACTGGAGCAGGAGTAACTTAACCACGAATAATGGAATGATTTGCTTATTGCGAACTCTTGCTGGTACTGGTGAATAGGCCTGCACCTTTCACACTCAAACGCTTACTGCTGCAATTCCTTTTTTACCCGATCTAAAGGCAAGTTGTTGTGCTTGACAGGCACAATCTGTTTCATGTTTAGAGACAGAGAAAGAAACCCAGGGCTCCAAGGTTTGCAAAATTGGCAACTTGCAATCTGTAAACATCTTGCGAATCAATATGCGGACAATGCCAATGGATTTGCAACAACTTCTTGTCACAAGATTCTACTAAAACTTGCTGATTTGGCCTTTTAGATTTGCAATGCATCACATTAAAACATTGACTGTGCTTCAGAAGACTTTCATCAAACATTTTGGTTGATCCTGACTTCTGTAAAGACGCTATGTCAATGCAAGATCCTTCGTTCTTACACCCCCTTGGGATGGCTGAAACCTGTCTAGAGGAAGATCAAGAACACTGCACTGTTCCTATCAGAAACACCATCTTATCCAATTCAAATATCAACCCATTAATTTAATAGGCAGGAAACCTAGACCATGTTCTCCTTCACAAAGAGATTCACAAGTGCTTTGATATCTGAACTGTTCAGGGAGATATATCCCACTGGTACCTATTGTTACAGATTTTCCACAACTTTTTTTTAATGGAAATGTACGTTATTCACCTGAAAGAAACATTCAAAAACATTTCAAATTGTCATGACAGGGAAGTGCAATGCTGTTCACATTTTCTACAGATATCAAGCTGCACTCTGAGGTGTTTTGACAGTAATGAGAACATTACAAACATTCCAATATTTTTGTTACAGAGAGTACAATGCTGTTCGAATTACATACATCGGACGTGTCACACTCTGAGGTGCTTCAACACAGTTATGTTTACTATATATGGTCAGGATTAACCTTACAGTCCGAGGGGTTTTAAACACTTACCAACCCCGTGGTGTATATTGGCTGAAAGGCCTTACACTGGCCTTTCTCCATTGTGCCTTAGTGGCAGCTGCCTCAGGCTTTAGTGTGTCCACAGCTTCACAGTTCTAAACAATCAGCTTTGATGGACCTACCATTTGCTGTAAATTCACAGCATCACGAATTGCATTTTGATGGGGGGGCGGGGGGGGGTGTTTCCTGGGTCCTGTTTTTGAGTTGAATTGATTAACCTTCAGAGAAATTCTTTAACTCATCATGAAAGTGGGTGGCACGATGGCACAGTGGTTAGCACTGCTGCCTCACAGCGCCAGGGTCCCAGGTTCAATTCTCAGCTTGGGGTCACTGTCTGGTTTCCTCCCACAGTCTGAAAGATGTGCTGGTTAGGTACATTGACCCGAACCCAGGTGCCGGAGTGTGGCAACTAGGGGAATTTCACAGTAATTTCATTACAGTGTTAATGTACGCTTTACTTGTGACTAATAAACTTTACTTTTACTTTAAAGTTCGAAGAACAAGATTTCAAACTGATTCCCGATATTGGGAAAATAATTCTTGGCTTCCTGCCAAACCTTGCTGCCCTGCCCAATATGATTCTCGCTGTTGACAGCGGTAGTTAATTTCACCCATTGTGTGAAACAGGAGACTGTGGACCAGCCCCGGGTACTCCCCACCCTATTCCTTCACGGAGATGAAAATTGGTCAGTTTGGACAATAGATTTCTGCCCATGACAAAATCAAAACTGACCTCTGAGGCCCCACCTGCCGGAGCGGAAAAGAAAGGAGAAGTGAAGGGTGATAAGATAAGTAGCCAGAGACAACATAAGGAGAAGCATTGTACACAGTGGGTGAAGTTCTCTCCCGCTGTCAACAGTGTGAATCGTAATGGGCAGGACAGCAGGTTTTGGCGGGATGCCAAGCATCAGTTTTCCAATGTCGGGAATTAGTTTGAAATCTTGCTCTTCCAACTTTCATGCTGGGTTAAGGGTGGGCCAAGTGTCTCGTGGATCTATATCAGGGACCCCATTTGCATCTCATGAATCTTCATTGAAATCCCAGCACACTGGAATCTAGTCCCCCTTCAAAATTTAGGACCTGCCAAGTAGGAAGTTAGAACGTTCTGTTTCGCAATGCACCCAGGGAGCTGGTCTTCTCCCTGGACTTTCAGGTCAGTGGACACTGCTTTCATCTTCCTTTCACGCTGTCACTGTGAGCTATCAGCTGCCCGTCACACACGCTGTGCCAAAGCTCGGCGCAGGGGAGGGTGGGACTGGGGAGGAGCCGTGGGGAGGGAGTAGTCAAGGAGCAGACTGGAAGATCTGTCTTCCAGTGGCTGTCCGGCAGGCGCTTAATTATAGTGCCCAGACATTGGAGTGCATGAGGTGATGGTGGGGCATGAGACTTCCAGCCTGCCCGCCCCCCCCCCCCGCATGATGTTTGGCATGAACCTCGGGGCTGCATAATTAATGAGTTGAACAGCACAAGATCAGCCTCATCCCACTCTCAAGCCACCGGACTTGGTCTCAGGGGTGGAAAATTCTATCCATTGAGTGGTTAGGGTTTGGAATGCACCGCCTGGTCTGATTCAATATAAGCCTTCAAATGGAAACTGGAAAGTAGTTGAAGGAGAAAGCAATGGGCTAAAAGTGGCGGAGTGGGACCAGCTGGATTACTCTTCAGAAGAACCAGCGCCAGATCAATGGACTGGATTTGATCTCCTTCTGCACTGTCCTATTCTGTGGCTCCATGAAGGAAATGAGAAAGAACTTGCATTGATGTCCAGTGAAGTGTTTCTGAAATGCAGTTGCTTTTATAATGTAGGAAATGCAGCAGTCAATTTACACAGCAAACTCCCTGAAGGGCAGCACGGTGGCACAGTGGTTAGCACTGCTGTCTCGCAGCATCAGGGATCCAGCTTCAATTCTGGCCTCGGGTGACTGCCTGTGTGGAGATAGCACGTTCTCCCCGTGTCTGCGTGGGTTTCCTCCGCGTACTCCCCGTATCTGCTCCAGTTCCCTCCCACAGTCCAAAGATGTGCAGAGAATGTGGACTGGCCATGCTAAATTGACCCTTAGTGTCAGGGGACTAGCCGGGTAAGCACATGGGGTTATGGGAATAGGGCCTGGATGGGATTGATGTCGGTGCAGGCTCGATGGGTATACT
The DNA here is from genome assembly GCF_964213995.1 of Mustelus asterias. Classification (NCBI taxonomy): domain Eukaryota; kingdom Metazoa; phylum Chordata; class Chondrichthyes; order Carcharhiniformes; family Triakidae; genus Mustelus; species Mustelus asterias. Next base: position 51,449,386 of record NC_135823.1, on the reverse strand, counting down.
ATGTGATGACCAGATCAAATGTTTTTGTGATGTTGATTGAAAAGCAAATATTAACCAGGCCATCCAGAGAAACTCTTCTGCTCTTGCTCAAAAATTGCCATGGGATCTTTTAGCTCCACCTGAGAGGGCACACAGAGTCTCACAGTGCCGTGCTGAAGAGTCGGAATGCATTTCATGCTTAAGGCTGGGATTTTCCAGTCCCGTCAGCAGCAGGCATTGACGTGGGCAGAATGGTGAAAGATGGCCACTCTCCAAATTTTCCCACTCTGCCCACCATGATGCCCACTGCTGGCAGGACCAGGAAATCCTGCCCCAAGTCTCTGGGGTGGGACTTGAACCCACAACCATCTGACTCAGCAGCAGGAGTGCTAACTACTGAGCCATTAAAACACACGCTGAAATCTCGCTGCCGTTTACGCAGGCAGGGATTTACGGTCATGCCAATTGGCACACTCCCACCGCAGGTTTCCCAGTATGCCCACTGGGGAACCCCATTGACAACAGCTGGACCATAACATTCTGCCGCCAGCAAGCAGCTTGTTGCCTCCCACCGTCAAGAAACACACCACAGAGGGGGTGGAAAATCCCACCCACAGACTGCCCAAGACACCCAGCACGTCAATTACAGTTTTAAGAATGGCAAGTGCTGAGTCGGCACATAGTGCACAATCACTAACTCTCAGAAGCCCACTGCCAATTAATGCCCACTTGGGCATTGATTGGGAATGGGTGGGACTTCCGTCTGCCCTTGGAATCTTCCTAGCCCATCCAGGCACAGTGCTGCACTGGTCAGAAGAGGTACTGCAATGCTCTGTCTGTAACAAAGTCCTGGGGTCGCTCTCAAGGTAAGTCCCAAGGGTCCCAAGCCGGGAGGATGAGGGCGGTGGGGGGGGGGTGGTTTTAGCTTTGGTGGGTTGGGCCAACGGGGTAGGGAAGACCGCAGCTCCAAGTCCCAATGGGGAGGGCACTCCAAATCTGAAGGGGCCTTCAGATTGAGGTGCTGGCCCCGCTCCCCCTCTACCCAAGATGGAGAAAAGTTTATTTATCTGTTTCCGGCCCTCCCCATACCCACACCTGCTATCCTAAAAATTGGGGCTGGGTGGAATAAGGCCCTTAAGTGGCCATTAAGTGGCCTTAGTAGGTGACAGGGTGGGCTTCCTGCCCAAGATACTACCCACTCAAACATGAAATTGCACCTGGGTCGGGGCCGGTGGGACCCCTTGGGGGAATCCCATCCATGCAACCCCTCCCTCGCCTCAGAACCCGAATCGGGGAGAGACTAACATTCTGTCTATAAAATCTTACAGCATAGGAGGAGGCTATTTGGCCCATCAGGTCTGGTCCAACTCTTTAAGATAACTACCCAAATCAGTCCCATCCGAACACACAGGAGTACAACTTTTGGGCTGATTTTCACTTTTATTGCTAATGGATAATGGGCATTAATGGGTTGTCCACCAGTTACATTCAAAACCTGGCTTCGCTCATGTTATTTCCATTATCTTTCATTTTAGTTTCTGTTTTTTGCATTTTTCTGTGTAGCATGTGGCTGTTATTAACCAGGTATTGAAATGAGCTCAACTGAGTCTCAAGTCTCAACTGACTTGTGCTTGAATTAGAAGATGGGATGTATTTATGTGATTTCCCAATTGTAAATAAATCAGCAGCAGCAAGTTAAAGTGAGTTTAAATATATAGCACGCTTTCAGAATTTCCAGGGAAACTGTTCAGCTGCATGCAACTCTCAGGCTACTTGTTCACAATGACATCATGTTTCAACATAAAAACACAATATCCGATTTCAAGTAGTTATTTCAGCCTGTTCATTGCCTGAAAGGACCGAAGTTTGCCCCACCTTCTGGAATCCAGAACCTCCCCTGGTCCTATTTACAGGTGACCTTTTCCCATGACATAGGAACAGGAGGAGGCCATTCAACTCCTCAACTCTTTTCCAACATTCAGTTGATGATGGCTTTTCTGTACCTCAACTCCATTTGCCCGCCTTTGCTCCATATCGCTTGGCACCTTCAACCAACCAATATCTACCCATGGGTGTCTCGGCATCCAAACCTTTTCACAGAAGAATCCCTACAGTGCAGAAGGAGGCCATTTGGCCCATCTAGCCAGCACTGACAACAATCCCACCCAGGCCCTATCCTTGTAATCCCACGTAAAAATCCTGACACTAAGGGGCAATCCCATCCAGACCTGCTCCCCATAACACCAAGTATTTACCCCACTAATCCCCCTGTCCTACGCATCTTGCAATTTAGCATGGCCAACCCACCTAACCCACACATTTTTAGAGGTGAGAATTCCAGATTTCCATACCCCTTTGGAGAACTGAACTTGAATATTGCTGAAAAGAGAAGCACGTTGCTGAAGCTTTGCGCCTTGAACTCAACAGGACAAACACAAGAATGCCAAACTTCATACAGAAACTCTACTACAGTAGAAAAGGGTGTTGCTTGCTTGGTAAGTCAACTCTGATTGGTCCATGTTTGCAAAACCCAAGACAAAATATCCTTGATTTGATTTGATTTGATTTGATTTATTATTGTCACATGTATTAACATACATGTGAAAAATATTGTTTCTTGCGCGCTATACAGACAAAGCATACCGTTCATAGAGAAGGAAATGAGAGAGTGCAGAATGTAGTGTTACAGTCATAGCTAGGGTGTAGAGAAAGATCAACTTAATGCAAGGTAAGTCCATTCAAAAGTCTGACAGCAGCAGGGAAGAAGCTGTTCTTAAGTCGGTTGATATGTGACCTCAGATGTTTGTATCTTTTTCCCGATGGAAGAAGGTGGAAAAGAGAATGTCCGGGGTGCGTGGGGTCCTTAATTATGCTGGCTGCTTTGCCGAGGCAGCAGGAAGTGTAGACAGAGTCAATGGATGTTAGGCTGGTTTGCGTGATGGATTGGGCTACATTCACAACCTTTTGTAGTTCCTTGCGGTCTTGGGCAGAACAGGAGTCATACCAAGCTGTGATATAACCAGAAAGAATGCTTTCTATGCTGCATCTGTAAAAGTTGGTGAGAGTCGTAATGGACATGCCAAATTTCCTTAGTCTTCTGAGAATGTAGAGGTGTTGGTGGGCTTTCTTAACTATAGTGTCGGCATGGGGGGATCAGGCCAGGTTGTTGGTGATCTGGACACCTAAAAACTTGAAGCTCTCGACCCTTTCTACTTCGTCCCCGTTGATGTAGACAGGGGTATGTTCTCCTTTATGCTTCCTGAAGTCGATGGCAATCTCCTTCGTTTTGTTGACATTGATGTTTTGTTGACATCTGCTGTTAGGTGTGATTCCATGATTGGGCAGCACCAGCTGAACAATCCTGTGTGTGCTAATAGCTGCACTAACAACCAACTTAAGATAATTAGTCAAGCTCGTCATGTGATTCATTAACATTTGCTAGAAGCGACATACATCTTTCCACAGGGACCTGTTCTCTGCAAATAAAAGGAATATGTTCAAACCTTAAGTCCTTTTTGAATTAGCTGGGAGCTTGGGGATCCTAAAGTTCCCCTTTGCTTTCTCTACGGCAATATCTCCGCCAGTCTGAGTTGTTTTACCAACCAATCAGCACCCTTCCTCCTATAGTTATAAACAGTTGATTTGGCATTCTTGCATTTGTCCTGTTGAGTGTAAGATGAAAAACTTCAGCAACATATATCTTCTTTCAGCAATACATAAGCCTTTGTGTGAAAAAATACTTTGCGATTCCACCCCTGAACAACCTGTCTCTAATTTTAAGATTGTGCTCCCTTCTGGGATTTCCCCACCTGAGGAAAGGATTCCTCTGAACCAAACCTTTGATGATAACCTAACTGCTTGTATCCATGTTTCCTTTGATTGCTGTTCCAGATTGATCCTGTCCTTCCTTAATGACAACAAGCACTGTTCCAAGATTATGTTGGCATTTTGACAGACTTTCAACGAAACATTATCATAAGTTGCCTGATCCAGCCTCGGATGGATGAAAGCAAATGTTCAGCTTCTCCTGACAGTTGACATTGTCTGAAGTAAAACATTTTTTAAATTTATTAGTGTCACAAGTAGGCTTCCATTTACACTGCAATGAAGTTACTATGAAAATCCTCCAGTCACCACACTCTGGCGCCTGTTCGGGTACACTGAGGGAGAACTTAGCATGGCCAATGCACCTAACCAGCACATCTTTCAGACTGTGGGAGGAAACCAGAGCACCCGGAGGAAACCCATGCAGACACAGGGAGAATGTGCAGACTCCGCACAGACAGTGACCCAAGCCAGGAATCGAACCCGGGTCCCCGGTGCTGTGAGGCAGCAGTGCTAACCACTGTGCCACCGTGCCACCCATAAGTTTTACTTTTCCTCTGTACTGTATAAGTTGTGACAATTCTATAAATTTCAGCACACCGATCAACCCGAACTCCAGCAAAACTACTTGTTCATGTTGGTCAAACCCAGCACAACAGGGAAATCGTTGTCAGCGACAATTTCGAAAATGTGGCACATTTGCAAAATATACAACAACAACATCAACCTGCATTTATGTAGCACCTGCAATGGCGTAAAAAGTCCCAGCACGCTTCACAGAAGCTGGCAGTGAACACCATCAGAGGATATTAGGTTTCAAGGAGTGTTGTAACTGAGGAGACAGAGAGGTAGAGAAGCAGAGAGGTGTGAGGAGGGAATTCACTTGGAAATGGACACCTGAAGGCACCAGCCAATGCCGGAGTGATGGAAGTTGTGGTTGTCCAAGTACTGGAGGAGCATGGAGGTCTTACAGGCTTGGGGAGCTGGTGTAAGCCACAGGGATAGGGCAAGGCCAGAGATGGGTTTGAAAAATAGGTTGAGAGTCTGATGACTGGTTAGGTGCATTGACCCGAACAGGCGCCAGAGTGTGGCGACTAGGGGAATTTTGCAGTAACTTCAGTGGAGTGTTAATGTAAGCCTTACTTGTGACTAATAAATAAACTTTACTTTACTTTTTTTACAAGGTGGAAGCTGCAATTCCTCAAGTATGCATGAATCAACAGATCCCAGCACGGGTGCCTTCATTTCCTTTGAGCAGAGCTTCCATGTATCTTTTGGGCTGCAGTTTAAAGTTGAGTTGTTCAGGCAGTGAAAGAAGCAAGAACTTGTATCCCTGTGGCATCTTTCACAACTTCAGGATGACCCAAAGCACTTCACCGCCAGTTATGTGTTTTCTGAAGTGCTGTCCTTGTTACAACGGAGGAAAAAGTATGATAGACGGTTGGGGATAGTTTGAGATTGGGGTGAACGTAAAGATGATTGGGACCAAGTTCAAGAGAGTTTTACTTTGCATCTGGCTCAAGCTACACCTGATTAGAATGTGGGATGATATTTTGGAGGCAACACTGGCAGAATGTTCCATATCTCAGCACCGAGATTCTGCAATTTAATAGAGAATCTTCCAAAAAGCTGGAGAATTAAATTATAGGAACCAAGGACTTAGGAGTAGAAGTAGGCCATTCGAACTTGTTGCTGCTAATGTGCATTATTCATGCAATTTACAAAAAGGCGTTTTTGTTAGTGCTCCTAAAGTATGTGTAAGGTGGTTAGTTAGCTCAGTTGGTTCACCTTGCACCATAAGAATATCATGGAACCATGATTAGCAACCATTGGTCAACTGCTATATGTTAGAGGGAGACTTGTGAGTCAGGGTGACACAGTGGTTAGCACTGTTGCCTCACAGCGCCAGAGACTCAGGTTCAATTCCTGGCTTGGGTCACTTTCTGTGCAGAGTCTGCACGTTCTTCCTGTGTCTGCGTTGGTTTCCTCTGGGTGCTCCAGTTTCATCCCACAGTCCGAAAAACATGCTGGTTAGGTGCATTGGCCATGCTAAATTCTCCCTCAGTGTACCCGAGCAGGCACCAGAGTGTGGCGACTGGGGGATTTTCATTCTAACTTCTTTGTAGTGTTAATGTAAGCCTACTTGTGACATCAATAAATAAACTTTAAAAGGAAGTGATTGAATTCTTCGTATTAACCTTAGCTTTTTAAGTGTGTTTCTGTTACTAATGTTCAAGGGTTTCCATTCAGACAGTATTATAGCTGATTAGGAGTGACCACCAAAGATATCTCTGTCAGATCCAGCCTTGAAAACGCGCCTACTCAAGATGTGAAAATTAAGTGAGTGAAACAAGTGATTCATGTAAAAACTGGAGTTGCAGCGCGAATTGGGTGAGTTAATGCTTTGAAAAATGCTGACCCTAATATGGCAACAATGGAAGAAAAATATAAAAAGAGGGAAGTTGGAATAGATTCCTCAGAATTCACAAAGATTGGGCAACCGATCCCCTCTGGGTCAAAACTTTCAAACCAATATTTTGTAAGTGTGGCTGTAAGTATGTAAGATTATTATTAATGATAATCTGCACTGTATTCTTAAATCCTGTGAAAACTGATAAATGCCTCTGATGCATATAGTTTTTCAGAATAACTTGTAAAATTATAAGTGAAAGCATTCATTCCCTAAGGGCTTGGTGCATGAGAATGATAAATGCCCTTATAGAAATATTAATCTCAGCAATGACCATAAAGACCAGAAATATTTCCGCTATTATAAGTACTGTTTCAAGGCAGACACAGGGGAGTCCAATGTATTAAAGTTTATTTATTAGTGGCAGAAGTAGGTTTACATTAACACTGCAATGAATTTACTGTGAAAATCCCCTAGTCGCCACATTCCAGCGCCTGTTCGGGTACACTAAGGGAGAATTTAGCATGGCCAATGCACCTAACCAGCACGACTTTCGGACTGAGGGAGGAAACCGGAGCACCCGGAGGAAACTCATGCAGACACGGGAAGAACGTGCAAACTCCACACAGACAGTGACCCAAGCCGAGAATTGAACCCAGGTCCCTGGCGCTGTGAGGCAGCAGCACTAACCACTGTGCCACCGTGCTGCCCACGTGCTGCTGTATATCATGCTGTTCTATGGGTGATTAATACTCGCCCTGTGCCCCATGTCCTAGGACAGGGAAGAAGCATTGGACTTGCATGAAAGATAAAGAGTTAATCTTCAAATGGGTGAGATGCAAGGGTGCTTTCTTCTAAACTATTGCTCGTGTTAAAATTCATTTTCAGGTGGTGGAGCGAGAGCAAATAATTTGCATAATTTATCGTGACAGTAGCCATCTGTAACTTGGGTAACAGATGCAGTGCTGCCAACTGTGGGAGCAGCTCAGATAGAGCTTTGGAAAAGAGCCAAAGAATACTGAGTTGGCATTGGGATCACGTCCCAAAATTCCTCCATCAGGATTTCCCATGGCATCTGAGTGCGGCTCCAGGAGGTAAGCGTTTTCGCGCCTTCCATTTACCCAAGGGTTGCAGACTCTTTAGAAATACTGTCCAGTTGGTCATGATTACGGCATTCACAAACAACTGGACAGATCCCAGCATCCCAGCGCCAAGAGACTGATTAAAAATAAATCATCGTGGAAAACAGGACTTGGCTTCGTTCAATGGCCCTGGGCAATATTTTTTTTTAAGTCATTCTCATGGTGTGGGTACTGCTGACAAGGCCAGCATTTTGCTGCTTGTCTTGTAAATGTTTGATGCAACTGAGTTAAGGGAGTTAAGAGTCAATCACATTGGCATGAGACTGGAGTTTCATCAAACCAGATAGATAACTCAGATAATGTAGACTCAGAACAGAATGGACAGCTGGATTCAGCCACCAAACGACATTGGAAACGTAGAAACATAGAAACTAGAAGCAGGAGGAGGCCATTCAGCCCTTCGAGCCTGCTCTGCCATTCATTTTGATCATGGCTGATCATTGAATTCAATATCCTGATCCTGCCTTCCCCCGCCCATATCCCTTGATCCCTTTAGCCCCTAGAGCAATATCCAATTTCTTCTTGAAATCGCACAATGTGAGCCAGTCAGCTTTTTAACAGCTCGTGATCACTTTTACTGATACCAACATTTTATTCCCCCATTTGTTTGCAAACTGAAATCCGGTTCTTAACCTGCAATGGTGGGATTTGAATTCACATCCTCTGGATTATTAGTTGATGTCTACTGTATTTCTAGTCTAATATCGTCACCACACCCTACACATTTCGTCATTGAGAGAAATCACACATTTTCTTCCTTCTACACTAATACACTAATATACCTTTTTTGCCCATAGAATTGCAATGGTTTGAACATAACCGAAAAACCTGACAGGATTTTTAATAAACTACAAAATGTAATCATTTATATTGTAGGTGGACAGATGTTGGAGGGTTATGTAGAGATTATTGAGTCGAAGGCAGAACATGGCATTTCAGCTTGGATAATGAGATCAGGATAGCATTTGAAGCAGATTATGGACATGAAGTTGATTGCTTGCCTTCAATCAGAGTGACTGCAATATTGTCATTTTATTCAGACTTAATGTACGCATGCATAAACTGAAAAAAGCTATCTTTCAGGGTTTTAGAGCTAAACAAAAAACAACTCTCCCAAATAGAATCCCTACGGTGCAGTAGGAGGCCATTTGGCCCATCGATTCTGCACTGACCACAATCCTACCCAGGTCCCATCCCTGTAATCCCACATATTTACCCTACTAATCTCCCCCTGACACTAAGGGGCGATTTAGCACGGCCAATCAATCTAACCCGCACATCTTTGGACTGTCCCAACAAATTTTCCAACAGATCTTACATTTTACATTCTATGGCACTCTAAACAAACTTGAGATGCCCCTAAGCGATTCACAGACAATGTAATAGTTCTGAAATGCAATTACTGCCCCATTGTAGGAAATACACAGCCAATTTGTGCACAGTAAACACCCATTAATAGCAGTGAGCTAACTAACCAGATCATCTAGTTTTAAGTGATGGCTGAGAGACAGTGGGGAAAACTTCCCCAGCTTGTCTCCAAAAATCATCACTGGATCTTTTTGCATTCACCTCAGAGGGCAGATAGGAGGTGAATGCCAGACTTGCCACTGATGCCCACATCAATGTGAATGCCTTTTAATAAATCCCAATGTGGAGTTTGAAACCCACACTCTACAGACCCGAGCAGGTGAGCCAAGCTCACACGCACCATCTCAGCTTGCCTCTGCTTGACACCTCTCTGATAGTTCAGCTGGAGAGCAACAATTCACTTTGTGAAGAATGATTGGTGAGAAAGCAGTTCTACACCATCATGCTCATTGTAATGATTAACCATTATACCATGGCGCATATACACCCAGACTACAGACGCATTATGACAAAATATATGCTTTTGTAGACCAGTTCCACTTCAGAGTTTGCATAGATGCAATCTGCTCAGCGGAAAAGTAACTAATCTCCTAAGCGAAAATTTAGAAAGTAAAGGAAGAACTTACATTCATATAGCAACCTTCAAGACCCCAGGACGTCCCAAAGCCAATGAAACCGAAAGAGAAAATGCTGGAAAATCTCAGCAGCTTTGGCAGCATCTGTAAGGAGAGAAAAGAGCTGACAAAGGGTCATCTGGACTTGAAATGTCAGCTCTTTTCTTTCCTCTCCTTACAGATGCTGCCAGATCTGCTGAGATTTTCCAGCATTTTCTCTTTTGGTTTCAGATTCCAGCATCTACAGCCAATGAAGGTCTTTTGAAGTATAGTCACTGCTATTGCATAAGGAATACAACAGCTAATTGGGCACAGAAAGCTCTCACAATCAAGATCAAGATAAATAACCTGAGATTGTGTTTCCCATTCAGTGTTGGTTAAGAGATAAACATTGACCCAGTGACAGTAGAATATGGTTCCAAGTCAAGATGGCATGTGACTTGGAGGGGAACTTGAGGGTGGTGGTGTTCCCATGTATCTGCTGCTCTTCTAGCTGGTAGAGGTTGTAGGTTTCAAGGTGCTGCCTTGGCAGGTAGCTGTAGTGCATCTTGTAGATGGTACACCCTGCTGCCACTGTGCACCGAAGGTGGGGGAAGTGATCATTTAAGGTGATGGATGGGGTATTGATAAGAGGACTGCTTTGTCCTGGATAGTGTTGAATCTCTTGTGTGTTGGGGCAGTATTCACCCTGGCTAGTGCCATGTACATAGTGGAAATGTGCGATGGCATTAGCTGTTTTCGGGTTTTCCGGCCATAATCATCATTGCACTAATACAACAACTGACCAGTGGAAAATCTGGAATCCGTTTGGTTCAGACATCCCAATTTGTTTTTAAAACACATGCCACCTCAGAGGGAAATGTGCTAATGGAAGCAATAGATTCTGAAGATTTTATTATCTCTGAGTTGTCTCTGGATGGGAAAGTTGTCCAACAGTACATGGCTAATACTGAAGTTTGGATTTGAATATTTTGAAGTAGATCTTGTCCTTTGAGTGGTCAACCTATTGGGCTAGTGTGAGGCCTGAACTGTTTCAGGATTGTATTAATATGGAGCCATTCGAATTAACCTGCCTCTACGGCAACAAACTTAATCCTTCCCTGTCATTTCCCTATGCAAATTACAATCAAGATCCCATGTATCTTGCTAGTCTGGCAAAGTGGAATATTCTTCATAGAACCCACCCAGTATTCATTCCCTAGGTTTCAACACCATGAAAACCAGACAGATTCTACTGCGGGCATTCAATCTGCTCTGTCAGATCTCCAGCCACGCAATGACGAAGAGAGAATTTAACCCATATAATCTGGTGTAACTTGAAGCATTTACCATTGAGGTTAGAGTGGGTGTTTGAAACCTGGACAACATGAGATTTATTTTCAACCTCAGTTTAGTGCCTCAACTGAAAGACAGCATCAATATTTATCAAGAAACCAGACAGACCTCCCCTGCTCTTTTTCAAAAGATCACCTTGGTTTAATGTCTCACGATAGGGGCAGCACAGTGGCACAGTGGTTAGCACTGCTGCCTCACAGCGTCAGGGATCAATTGCAGCCTCGGGTGACTGTGTGGAGTTTGCACATTCTCCCCGTGTCTGCGTGGGTTTCCTCCGAGTACTCTGTTTCCTTCCACAGTCCAAAAATGTGCGGGTTAGATGGATTGGCCATGCTAAATTGCCCCTTATTGCCCAAATATGTGTAGGTTAAGTAGATTAGTCATGGGGTTACGGGGTTAGGGCCTGGGTCAGATGCTCCTTTGGAGAGTCGGTGCAGACTCGAATGGCCTCTTTGCACACAGTAGGGATTCTATGGTTCTATGAAAACAAGCCCTCCAACAATGCAGCACTCCCTCAGTTCTTGACTGAAGTGTCAGCATTGGTTATTTGCTCGAGGTTGGAATCTACAGTTTTCTAATTCAGCCACTGAGTCGAGACTGCTTATTCAGCACCGTGCTTACAGTCGAGACAGCGGGGTTCACAGGTGTCACCTTTTCCAACTCATATCTTCAAAGACTCACTGATATGAACCTGGAGTCAGGCAACCTTAAAAACTTGAGTCAGGAACCTGTCATCAAAACAACCCAGCAGTCACGGTCCCCTGCTTTGTAGCACTGGTTCTCATCTACTGATGAGCAGTTTTGCTCTGCTTTGATGTACAGGCCTGTAATTGGACCCATGCTGAGGGCAATGTACACATCTGAAGAAAGATGAATGAGTCTATATCCTTGGATTTTATTTTTGAGTCATACAAACAGATCCACCTGTGCAGAGTCATTTTCAAAGAGTGACATTTATGAGGGTTTGTGACAAGTTGGTGAACAGACTTGTGAGCAAGTGGATGCAGGACATAGGAACTGCTTAAACCAAGAGAGACCAAGGGCCACCTAGTCCACCTTCACATGACATGATAACAAAGTTGTTAGTTGGCCATGGTAACAACAGGGTTTCAAAATAGTTCACCATAAAGGGAAGGGGTTGTAAAATTGGTGTGGTTTACCAATGGTTCATGATTAGACGGCACACATTCTCCCATTGACATCAGTCCACCTTGCACAATTAACACAGTCCTAAACAAAATCTTGCCAGAAGGAGGCAGAAAAATCTGAATCTTCATGGTTACCTCTAGTCATGACAAAGATCTCAGTGTTCTTGCCTCAACAACTTCCAATTCCGCCTTCAAACCATTCTCTGGGTAAAATGTTTCTCCTGAATTCTTTATTGGATTTATTAGGTTGTCAGAAAAAACCATCTGGTTCACTAATGTCCTTTAGGAAATGAAATCTGCCGTCCTTACCTGGTCTGGCCTACATGTGACTCCAGAGCCACAGCAATGTGGTTGACTCTCAACTGCCCTCGGGCAACTAGAGATGGGCAATAAATGCAGGCCAGCTAGTGATTCCCATATCCCATGAATGAATAAAAAAACTTGTTATTAAATTGCCTTCTGAAGGTTACTGTTGAATCTGTATCCACCACCAAATGTGGAAATAGTTTTTCTCTATCTTCCTATCAAACCCTTTCATAATTTTGAAAACCTCTAGCAAATCATCCCTTAGTCTTCTCTTTTCTAGAGAAAATGACCCCCAACCTGTTCAGTCTTTCCTGATGGTTATAACCTCTCAGTTCTGGTATCATCCTCGTAAATCTTGTTTGCACTTTGTCCAGTCCCTTGACGTGATGTGGAGACCAGAACGGCGCACACCATGCAAAGGCAAAAGAATGAAAGTAGGCCAGAGTGTAAGTGATATACTAATATAATGCTTTCATTTTTATTCAGTTTCCTTTTTTTTCCAAAAGATATAACAATCATTTTGATGCAAAAACATCAAATAAACAAGAGGACTAAAGGCATTAATGTATACAGTCAACGTAATGAAAAATAATCACAAAATACAAACTGAGAATGTTTCATGAAGCTCCAATATCTTACATGAAAAGAGTTGGCCAGTATTTAATGCAGTCAGTAACACTGGCACATCGGAAACAACTTCACATCAACGGACAATATGACACAGTCCTGCGGGATGACGAAAGACACATTTCTTTCGACAGCCGTTTTAAAAAAAGAAAAATGTGATAGATACAGAGTAAACCATTTAGCAAGCATGAAGTTGGGCTACTTTCAACATGAGTTTCAGACAGTTTAACTATGTCGTTTATCCAACTCATTAAATCAGACACTTTGGGGATGGGGTAGATCTCGAAGTTATTTTAAAGCTAAAGTTTATTTATTAGTCACAAGTAAGGCTTACATTAACACTGCAATGAAGTTACTGTGAAATTCCCCTAGTCGCCACACTCCGGCACCTGTTTGGTCAATGCATCTAACCAGCACGTCTTTCAGACTATGGGAGGAAACTGGAGCACCTGGAGGAAACCCACACAGACATGGGGAGAACATGCAGACTCCGCACTGACAGTGGACCCAAGACAGGAATCAAACCCGGATCCCTGGCGCAGTGAGGCCGCAGTGCTAACCACTGTGCCACCGTGCAATGGTTTAGAAAGAGTGATTGTGAACCGGCTGTCTGCCTCACCTTAACTGCAGCAGAAATAAACGTCAGGGGATATTTAATAGAGGCGTCTGAAATCATGACGCGTTTTGACAAGAGTACATCGGGAGAAACTGCTTGCAGGGAGGCTTTGTAATCAGAGGACGCAGCTTTAAGACAATTGACAAAAGAATCGGAGGCGAGATGGGGAGAATTTGTTTTTGCAGCGAGTTGCTGTGAACTGGAGCATACTACCTGAAAGGGCAGTGGAAGCAGATTCAATAGTAACTTTCAAAATACTTTGTGGGGGGGGGAGAAAAACTTCTCCATTGCAAGGCCATGGAGAAAGAGCCAGGGGGATAGGACTAATGGGTTGGTATTTTCCAAGAGCTGGCACAGGCACGGTGAGCTGAATGGCCTCCTTCTACGCTGTAAGATTGTATACCACATCTATCACCCATTTTCTACTGTCACACAAAGTCAAAATAACTTTCTTTCTTTTGTAAATGCGCTGAAGGTTTTGGGAAATATAATACGCACTAGACGCTAATGTGGGTGTATCAATTAATAAATTCACGTTAAATTCCTGTCTGCAGTATGTTAAAACAGTTTTCAGACTATGTAATATTGGTTCGACAATTGCATCCACTAGCACACACTGACTGGTGCAATGAGAATATCACAGAGACCAGACTAAAGATACAAATCTAGGCCCCTTTGAGCAATCCAGAACATCCTGGGAATTTAGTGTTTCTTATTCACACCCTAACATGGAGAAAGTATTTCCACTGGCAGGAAGCAGGGGACACAGATTTAAGATAGTCGCCAATAGAGCCAGAGGAAAGGATCAGAATAAATTCCTTTATGTAACGGTGATCTGGAGTGCACTGCCACAGTGAAAGCAGAATCCGTGGTGATTTCCAAAAGGGAATCAGACTAATTCGTGAAAAGGAAAACATTCCCAAACTATGGGGAAAGAGCAGAGGATTGGGACTAATTAGATAGCTCTTTGAAGGAGCAGAAGAACCACGATGAGCCAAATGAGCTCTTTCTGTGTTTTACAATTTGTGCGCTGCTTTTTGCAGCTCAGATTAATCTTGTGTGGATTGGTACTAATTGGTTAATTAAAGGATTGAACTCCCTTTAAAGGGTAAATGGCCTCTCCTGGGGTCGTACTACTTCATTCACCAATGGCCAATCTGTGCATATATCAGCTGGAAATGCTGCATTGATGGCAGTGTTTCCATTCCTTATCATGTCTCAGTGACCAGGATTGGAAGGTGCGTACATGTGGATATCATTCAGAACTGGATTGGGTTTAGCTGTGACTCCTCACAAAGTCAAATAGCCTGTCAATACCCAGCATCTAGACTCAGATAAAATGGACACTTGATGCTCTCAGCAAATCTCAGTGCTTTGAGAAAGAAGAGAAAAAAACTGGAGAGTGAATTTAATTCCCTGTCTATTATTTCTTGTTAAATGATATTTTGATGTTTGGTTTTAATCCCATCCCAGAATGTGGACTGGTAAATCGAACTGGGAATGAACAGCTCTGACAGGAATACTACCAAGACGCACCAATGTTGCTTTTCTATCTGCTGAACTGTGAAAGGTACTGCCAGCTGATTATTGATGACCCATTTTGTGCTCCCACCCAAGGACTATTTCACTCTCAGTTGCTATCAGGTCTACCAAGTTCCGGTCACTGAATGTTTTATTCCTAAGCCCTTGCATCTTACCTGGCTAGAAAGATTTGTAATCTAAAACCAAGAGCCTAAAATACCCTAAACCCAATCCCTTCTGCACTGTTTGTGAAGGTTCATGTTTTATTCCAACCAGCCTCTTTAATCAACAGCAGTGACCTTTCAATGGAGAGGTTGTTGCATTGAAGCTCATTTGAATGTCACACTGGTTTCTACCAGGCTGACATCTACACTCTTTCGTTTTGCACCTGATTCAATCTCAACCCCATTGAGTACAAGCTGGGACTGTTTGCCTCTTTCTAGGCCTTTTCATCTGAGCGCCCGGCCCCTTTTAAGCCCCAGTGAGGAAACTCACAGCACAGAGGTCAGAAACCAAGGGCGTAATCTTACTGGCCGTTAGACATCTCCACACTCCCACTGCAGCGAGGTCGGAGAATTTGGCACCCAGCCAAATCTCCATTCATTGCAGCTGGATGGGGAAATTCCGCCGGTGTGAATGGCCATAACATTCCGGCCTATGGTTTTCAGTGATGAAACTGGGCTGGATTTACTGATGGCACACAACGCTGGGGATGTTAGGATTGGTCTCAGCACCTGGGCGAGAGGAGTGGGGGAATGAAGACATGTCAGCCAGGACTTCTGGGTCCAGTTGAGAAGACGCATTGGAGGACAGGATTGGGTGTCCACATGATGCCCTTCAAGGTCGAATAGCCCACCGTTCACTTATTGACTTGGCTCGCTAGTGCTGAATGGTCTTTTGGCTGAGATGCTGGGGGTTTGCTAAGGGCGAACAACAACACAGACAAAATAAGTCACATCTGAAGGACAGGGGACAAGCTAGCCTACATCTAGCAAAGAATATCAATCTTAAAAAGAAAACAAAGTACTTTATTTCCTCTGAAATCTGGATAAAGCACCTTTGGCACAAATTGTTTAACAAAGCCACTCAAACTCAAGAATAAAGCTCCTTTAAATCCACTGATCCTCAGTTGACAATTCAGAAACGTCTGTTAGATGAAGATTATGAATTGTCATCCCAATAAATAAAATGATTGGTTGCCTTTCACTCTGTATTTCATGAGATCTATTCAGGAAATAGTACTAATACAACAAAACAATAAACCTTGTCTTTCCTCAAATATCAGGAATAAAAGCAATGGCATGTAAAAGTTGTGCTATGTTTATCTGGCTGAACTATCTGTCCTGTGGCTGTACTAGAAGGTCAACTGACTGTAAAACAGAGAACATGTTGCAGCAGGAATGTTTCTGCAGCTCCTCTTTTCCCCAGCTGAATTTTTGTGATGTGAAAACAGGATTACTTCATGAGAATAGAAAGGGGGGGGATTTATAGTCGTAACAATGGCAGAAGTGTCAATGTTCACCATCATTACTCCTTTTTTTTCATTCATTCATGGGATGTGGGCATCGCTGGCTGGGCCAGCATTTATTGCCCATCCCTGAGGACATCTAAGAGTTAACCACATTGCTGTGGCTCTGGAGTCACATGTAGGCCAGACCGGATAAGGACGGCAGATTTCCTTTCCTAAAGGACATCAGTGAACCAGATGGGTTTTTACGACAATCAACAACAGTTTCATGGTCAGCATTAGACTCTTAATTCCAGATTTTTATTGAATTCAAATTTCATCATCTGCCGTGGTGGGAATCGAACTCAGGTCTCCAGAGCATTACCCTTGGTCTCTGGATTACTAGTCCAGCGACAGTACCACTATGCCACCAGCTCTAAAAATTACAATAACTTCTGGAATCCACATGTACATAGTTAAATGAGGAAATCCAGATGTTGCTGTCAGTGATCTCTGCATCCCTATAGCCTAAGATGTTGAAGTCTTCACAGTCTGCAATCTAGTCGGAATTATTGAACCGAGAGCTTGCCTGGTTTTGCTAATAATCTTGCAATTAAAGTTGAAAAATTTGCACTTTGTGGAATGAGTTATTCCTATGATGTGTGGAGATGCCAGAGTTGGACTGGGGTGGGCACATTAAGAAGTCTCACAACACCAGGTTAAAGTCCAACAGGTTTATTTGGAATCACGAGCTTTCGGACCACTGCTCCTGAAGGAGCAGCGCTCCGAAAGCTCATGATTCCAAGTATACCTGTTTTACTTTAACCTGGTGTTGTGAGACTTCTTACGGAGTTATAACTAGGTTCTAAATGGTTCATTTTCAAGTTCATTGCTGCTGGAAATTGGCTCTCTGGCTTTGAAAGACTAATTTTATGTTGGTTGAAGGTTAAGTTTCTTCCATTATGATAAAATAATCTCCATATGTTTTGAAAGTAATATTTTAAGTAATGTTAGTTAAACTTCTATCTTAATCCCACGTGTATGTTCTAATCCTGAATTTGATTTTTGAGAAGTCTAATTAAAAATGAAGGATAATAAGTACATTTTGACTTCCTGGCTTACTGTTTGTGAAAAAACTTCAACGTGGTTGGCTGCTCACCCTGCTTGGTAACATCGCTGTTGCCGGAAACTGGGAGGCCCCTTGACTTGGGGCCAGATTCAAACTTAAATTGAGAAAGGAGAAACCCAGACCCGATCTGGATCTTCATGGGCAACTTTCTTCGAAGTCAGTGACGATCACCATCACTGCAAAGTCTGAGCCATGGTGACGAGAGTGCATCACAACACAAGTCAATCGGCATTAGAAAAGTTAACATTTCAGGCAGTGGTATCTTCCCAGATGCTTCTGCACACCAAAAAGAAAGGGACTCACATTTGTACAGCACCTTTTGTGACTTCAAGATGCCCCGTTGTGCTTTGCAACCAATGAAATCTTTTTTGGAGTGTGGTCAATATTACAATGTAGGAAACACGTCAGCCAATTTGAGTGCAGCAAGTTTCCACAAACAATGTGATAATAACCAGATTGCCTACTTTTTGGTGAAGTATCTTGAGGGATAAATATTCGCCAGGATACAGGGGATTTCATCCCTGCTCATCTTCGAATACGGCCACAGGATCTTTTACCTTCAGTAGAGAAAGCAGGCAGGACCTCAGATTAATGTCTCTCCTGAAAAATGGTACCCCCACATGTGCAGCATTTCTTCGATACTGCACTGAGAATGTCAGCTTGGGTTTTCTGTGTTCAAGTCTCCAGTGTGGGGGCTCGAACCCATGGCCCTCTGACCCACAGGCGAGCGTGCTACCTAATGATATATGGCTGACAGCATTATTAAGTTTTAAAGACACAAAATAAAATACCACAGTCAGTGCTCCCTCCCAGCAAGTGCAAACTCAGCAGGGGAAAAAGAATGTTAACCATAATCACAGAGAGTTTTGTCTGTACGAAAAGAAAGCGGCACTTATGTGAATCCTGACCAGTGATCAGGAATTAACCAAGCGCTCCTGGCAGGTCTCCAGTGGCAATTTTGTGGCTCCACCATTCACAACCACATTGTTGTCAATCCAGGGAATGATATTGCCGGCCAGGTTGGCAGAACAGTTGGCCATGCTTCTGATGTCATCCGAGGTGAGAATGCGGTCCCAGATATTGAAGTGGCTGAGTTCTCCAACAAATGCCTGCGTGGCATCGAACCTGCCTCCCACTGTGTCCTGGATGAGAACAAAGTTACATACAAATGTAAAAAAAGCAAGGGAATACTCAATGAATGGGAAGATATTAAGAGGGGTCAAGGAAGTGAGAGACCATAGAGTGCATGTCCGCAGGTCCTTGAAGGTGGCAGGACAGGTGAAGAAGGTGATCAGGAAAGCATACGGAATGCTTTCCTTTATTGGGCGAGGTATTGAATACAAAAGCAGGGATGTAATGATGGAATTGTATAAAACATTCGTTAGGCCATAGCTGGAGCTTTCCGTACAGTCCCGATAACCACATTACAGGAAGGACATAATTGCTCTGGAGAGAATGCAGGAGAGATTTACAAGAATGTTGCCCGGGCTTGAAAATTGCAGCTATGAGGACAGATTGGATAGGCCGGTGTTGTTTTCCTTAGAACAGAGGAGGCTGAAGAGTTTAACAGAAAGACTTGTTTCCCCTCACTGAAGGGTTAATTACCAAGAGTTAATTAAGGTGATTGGTAGAAGGATCAGAGGGGAGATGAAAGAAAATGTTTTCACCCAGAGGGTGGTGGGTGTCTCTGGGAATTCATTGCCTAAATTGGTGGTTGAGGCTGAAATGCTCAACTCATTTAAAAAGGTATCTGGATCTTCATCTGAAGTGCTGTAACCTACTAGGCTACAAACCAGGTGATGGGAAGTAGGATTAAAATGAGAGGCTGATTTCTTTTTTTGGCCGGGGCAGACTCTATGGGCTGAATGGCCTTTCTCTACACCATAACTTTTGTATGGTTCTAAATCATTGCTGCAGAACATTCAATACAAATGCCAATTTAATCCCGATTGCTATGACTTTAGTGTTGCAGCCTTTGAGTTCCATGTCAGGAGAGTTTGTGTCTTGGGTTTCTTGGCAATGTGAATTCACTCATAGTTCATAGGAAAAAGAGGAGGCCATTTAGTGCCTTGAATCTGTTCCATCATTCATTTAGGTAATGGCTAATGTGCACTTCAGCTCCATTCGCCTGCCTTTGCTTATTACCCTTGCTCCTATGTCCTGTTAAAGTTCCCCCTCGAGTCCATTACAGCAATGTTCGACTGTTGCTCACATTTCTTTTTCTCTGCTATCCTGCCTGGCATTCAAAACAGGCATCACTCTGAATGGAAACATTCTTCCCAATGTACATTATATGGTCATAATGTGAAATAATATTATGGATGTGTATCCATATCCATTTAATATTCACGTACATTGACAAAATCCACCAACAACCACCTTTTTTCCAAACTCTCCACATTAAGCTTCTTCATTGTTACATGCGAATATGATGCAAATATTTTGGCCAATGCACAATGCTTTCAATGCAACTATGTTAAGTTGCAGTTACCAATTGTTTGGTCAGTTACCTAGCCAATGTATTTTTTTGCTGCAATCACTGTTTCTGTTAATCTCCTTCTTAAGCAATAAATTTGCCTACATGTGGCTTAAATAACTAGCCCATTAATGCAAATTATATCTTTACCAGTTATGTCCACATCCCATGAATGAATAACAAAAAAATACAACTAGAATTCAAGTACTGACCTCCTGGAGGACTCCATTTAATACTAACTCCATTTCAACCGTTATCCATACCCGGTTTCATATTTTAACTCATTTTGTATCCAGTTCCATATTTTGTCCTGGATTCATTAGAAGTCTTGCATGTGGAACTTTTGCAAAAGCTTTCTAAAAGTCCAAAAAACTATGTCCTAGAAGGTTATGATATCTGCTGTATATGTTACATTCTCAATGACACCAAGTGGGTTTATTCCACACCTGCTCGACATGAGGTGAGGAAAGCCAGAGTGGTGGAGAGCCTTGGGAGCCATATTTACCTGTCTCTTCCAAGCACATTGCACTTCCTACATGTCGGGCGGGATTTTTCAGCAGCGCTTCCCTCGAAACTGGAAAATCCCACCCGAAGTCAATGGACCTTTCCATGGTCCGCCCCTTGCCCACTACGATTCCTGTGGCAGGCAGAACGGGAAAATTCTCCCCTCATGCCTCAAATTGCTAATTTATTGATTCAAAAATGTTACTATCAAAAATAAATCTACACTTTCTCCTGTAAAATCTTTATTAAAAAGTCTTTTCTCCAGAAAGATGTATAACATTTATGCATTTCTGTTGATCCTTCTTACATCCCTAACATAAGACAGAATGTGGAGACCATTATAACGTTAGTACAGTGACACTCACCTGCTCCTGTCCCAGGATCAGGTCACCACCTGCTTTGATGGGATGCCAAGGTGCCAGGTTCTCCCCCGTGCCACGCAATTGGCCATCTTGATAAGCCTCCCACATGCCATCCCTGGTGGTCCATGTTATGCAAATGTGATGCCACTTCCCATCATTAATATTCATGGAAAGTTGGGCTACCTGTTGACAAAATACTTAGGATAAAGTCAATGAATGGTTCACACAAGGGTTCATTTTCATGCAGTGTTAAATAGGTTGTCTTGCCTAAATGGCTCCAAAACAAAAGTTAGCAGATTTCTGCATTTTCTAATTGGAATATTAGAAAAGTGTATGTACTTGCCAGATCATAGTCACACAAGTGGGGGTTTGGGGAATATGGTAAATCTTGACAGGGGGCAGCTGGTCCATTATGTGGGAATTATTTTAAATATCCTGACATAGCAGAAATCTTGTATGGAAGTGGAAGGTTGTTAAACTGGATTGGAAGTCTGCTGGTGCAATCAATTGCCACGTTTAATTAGTGGCAGCAAGGACACCCATGCCAATGGCATCCCAGTGATGGCCTGGAAACCTCGCTGCCATTTTAATAATGGCCCAAGTGGACAAGCAGCTGGAGCTTTCTCAACAAGATAATCTCCTGATTACTATCATGATTCCACTCCCACCCCCCACCCAACCCCAATCCCCACAATAACAAGTAACCAGCAGCACTCATGGCCTGTGTCAGCCATTAAACACATCCAAAAAAGCAACTACTTACATTTAGAGAAGCACCATTAACATAGTAAAAGGCTCAAAGCATTTCACAGGGACATTCTCAAACCAAATTTGACACCGAGTCACCTAAGATGATGTTGGAACAGATGACCAAATGCATGGTCACAGATGTGGAGGTTAAAGAAGCATCTTGAAAAGGGGGAGGAGAGATAGCTAGAGAGGCAGAGAACTTAAAGACCATAAGATATAGGAACAGGAGCAAGCCATTCGGCCCCTCAAGTCTGCTCCGCCATTCAATACGATCATGGCTGATCTGACATTCCTCACATCCACTTTCCTACCCTTTCCCTGTAACCCTCAATTCTCTTACTGACCAAAAATCTACCCATCTCAGCCTTAAATATGCACAAGGACTCTGCCCCCATGGCACTCTGTGACAAGAAGTCCCAAAGACTCAAAACCCTGAGAAGAAATTCCTCCTTGTCTCACTCTTAAATTGGCACCCTTTATTCTGAGGCTTTGCCATCTAGTCCTAGACTCCCCCTTGAGAGGAAACATCCTCTCAGCATTTACCTTGTCAAGCCCTTTAAGAATTCTATATGTTTCAATGAGATCACCTCTCATTCTTCTAAATTCCAGTGAGTCCCAAGCTGATTAATCTTTCCTCATAAAACAATCCCTCCATAGCAAGGATCATCCTAGTGAACTTTCTCTGAATTGTCTCCAAGGAAGTAATAGCTTTTCTTTAATAAGGGGACCAAACCTACTCACGGTACTCCAGATGTGGTCTCACCAGTGCCTTGTACAGTTGCAGCAAGACTTCCCTACTCGTACTCCAACCCCCTTGAAATAAGGGCCAACGTTCCAATAGCCTTCCTGATTACCTGCTGTACCTATATGCTAGCTTCCTGTGTTTCATGTACAAGTATCCCCAAGTCCCTTTGTGTTACAGCTTTCAGCTGTTTTTTTCCCATTTAAATAATACCCCTTTCTTTTTTTCTTCCTTCCAATTGAACAACTTCACATTTTCCCACATCATACTCCATTTGCCCACCTTTTGCCCACTTATTTAACCTATCAATATTTCTTTGTAAACTGTTTGTATCCCTCTCGTAACTTGCCTTTCTACCTATCTCAGGGAGAGAAAACTGGGAATGTTCAAGAGGCCAGAAATGGAGCAGTGTGCGATCTCAGAGGGTTGTGGGTCTGCAGGATGTGATAGAGATAGGAAAGTATGAAGGTTTGGAGTTTGAAAACTCAAACAAGTTTTGAGAGTTTTAAATTCATGGTGTTGCCAAACTGGGAGCAAAGCACAGGACACTGGATGATTGTGAATTCAACTTTATGGAAAGTATAAGGTGGGTGGACAGCCAGAAGAGTGTCAGAATCAAACAGTACCATTAAGAGACATAGTTGAGGGTTTCGGCAACAGCTGAATAGATAAGGTGGAGCCAGTTGATATTACAGAGGTGGAAGTAGGTAGTGCTGGTGATGGAGTGGATTTCGGATCATCTGAGGATCAAATAAGTTGCCAAGGTTGTGAATAATCTTGCTGAGCCTCAGATAGTGGCCACGGTGTGGGGTGGAGTTGGTAGCTAAGGAACCGAGCTTGTGGCAAGGACTATTAACAATGGCTTGGGTCTTCCCAACCATAAAGTATGATCATTTGGGCAAAGCAGCTGAAGTTGACAACTCACCAACAGTTACAACATACACAGGAGAAAGGGTATCAAAAATGGTCCAAATAATATACTATTCTTAAAAAACTATGAGCTGACTGAGCTGAAGAATTCGCCAGTATTTAGTTCATTGGCTGGTATCAGATGTGAAGTCTGCTTATGACATTTAAAGGACAAAAACGTGAGGTAAAAAGAGCAACTACCAACCAATCCAGCTCTTCCATATGAAGGACTGCATAACAATCTCCGTCCCGCTTTCAAATCATCGCCCTCAAATTCTAGACATCTCCAATAGCTTAGATAATGCACATAACCTAGTGGAATTCTCAACGTGCATTACAAAAGAGAGATTCAGAGTTAGGGGAGAAGACAATGATGAGGTGCAAGGCAAACATTATGTTGAAGTTTTGAAGGAGGAGAAGAAATGAAATAGCAAAGCAGAGACGTTTAGGAGCAATGGCAGGAATCGGAATTATATCTTCCTCTGTAAATCTATTTACAAAAATGAAAACTTTTTGGCCCGTGTTTCAAAATGGCAATGAAATGTTTGACTTAAAAAACGGCAATCCATCTCTCAAATATATTTTGACACATGTAAATTCATAAGTTCATAAGAGACAGGAGCAGAATTAGGCCATTCGGCCCGTCGAATCTGCTCTGCCATTCGATCATGGCTGATATGCTTCTCATCCCCATTTTCCTGCCTGCTCCCCATAACCCTTCAATTCATTACCAATTAAAAATCTGTCTAACTCTTTCTTAAATTTACTCACTGTCCCAGCATCCACCGCACTGTTCAGTCAATATACGATCAACTATTTATTTGTGCCATATGGAAGACCTACCTTGTCATTAATAAGCAGTTCAACTGGATTTTTTCCCCATTCAATGAGTACAATTTCATTCGCTTGTCCAGACACGGCATACGAGAAGGGTGTCCCAATACCAGACGATGCCCTGGACCGAATCCACATAGACACAGTGAAGGCGTACATCTCAGGGAGACTCTTCTTTATTCTGGCAAATAGGTAATTAGTTCGCAACGGTAGTGCCACCTTAAAATCATCAGGTGACTTAAAGCCACTGCTCTCTATTGGGTACAAAAAAATAATGATTAAAAAATAAACTTCTTATTTGTCAGATATAAATGAAATAGGATATTTTGTGAAGATTCTGAAACGTAAAAGCAGCATTTCTGAAGAATTATTTACAAAATATTTATAACTTTAACAGATATTTGATCAGGAACATCTGATACCATTATTAAAAGGATTCTTTTTTTGTATCGAGCCATTTTACTTGCTGATTACATACTTCAAGGTCAGACCTGTATAACACTAGAGAACAGAGGGATATTAATTCATTGCACTTAAGCCATTGGAATTACTTGACAAGCTAAGGTTTGGTGATTTGAAGTGGTCATGTTGCAGCCTTGTAAAGAAAGAACCGACACTCAAACAAATCCTTTCACAACGTCAGGACATCCAAAGCATTTTGCTGTTAACAAAATACTTTTGAAGTGTAGCTGCTGTTGTAATGTAGGAAAGGTGGCAGTCAATTTGTGCACAGCAAGATTTGACAAGGACCAGATGATCTACTTTTTGTCATGTTGCTTGAGGGGCAAATATTGGTCAGGCAACCAAGGCATAACTCATCTGTTTTTCTTCTAAATAGTGCTGTAGGATTTTTATTTCCACCTGAGAGGGCAGACTGGATCTCAGGTTAATGTTTCATCTGAAAGGTGATACCTCCAACAATGAAGCACACCCTCAATATCGCAGTGTTGACTTAGATTATGTGCTCAAAACTCGGGAATTAAACTTGAACCCACAAACTCAAGCACTAGGCACTGAACCAAAACTATAAATAAATTATGATAGACAACTTTTAGTCCATGGGTGTGAATTTCAAGATTACCTTAGTCACATAATTAATATGTGAATAACAGTTCACAAATAAGACTTGGAACAATTTCAAATGTTTGGTTCTGCGGTACATTGAATTAGCACAATTAGTATATTGGGATCTCTAATTTAAGTGTAAATCAATAACTGGTTGAAGATGATAAAAATCAATTTTACCATTAATCATATCAGGTAGATTGCATTTTCATTTTTAATAATCTAAATAAGCATTATTCTAAAATAACAAAAAGTCATTGATTCAAGATGGATATTCCAATAACTTTGATCAATCAATACCTTTCTCTAACTCAGTAACCCTTTCATGCAAGGCATTGAGAGCAGATTCTGTCTTGTAACGGTGGGCTGCAGTCTCATTCAGAAGAATGTATTTCTCATCCTCGAGCTCAGAGACTTTGTTTAGCAGTTGACTTTCCAAATCCCCCAGCTTTCGCTGAAGCTGTGCACGGATGTCACTGGGGAAAGCATGGTTGGAAAGATTGGGGCGTGTCTGTTGCTGTTGCAAAATAAAACACAGACCATAAGCACTACGAACTGAACCATGATCAATAAGCTTTGAAGCATGGGTTCACTCACTAACCGAATACATATTGATATGTTCTGTACTTTCATTATCATCTAGCTCATAAATTTTCAAACTAAAGACATCATCCTGAGAGAGGTCTGTGAAGTCATCAGATTTATCTATTTATCGACTTAGCAATGGATTATTTCTATTGCTGCAACATAACAATATTAAAAATCAGTTACTACGTCAGCATTATTTTCTTTTAGGTAGTTAACACTTCTGGAATTTAGGATACCCAGAATATATCAATATTTGCAGAAGATTCCTAGAAGGCCATCAATATTTTGCAGGCGACCCTCCACATAATTCCTTGAAAACCCCTGGACAGTGAAAGGGTTGGGAAATGTATTGCACGGGGAATAACTGCAGGCTGGGAGTGTGTTGTACCATTGAACAGGCTGTCTCTGTATTAACACATGATATTCTATTTTTCACCTTAGTGATCTGTCCTCTTGGAATGTTGTTGTGAAGAGTTCGCATGTTCCATTATTGACTCCAGTTATTCCCCCGCCCCTGTTATTGCTAATTGCCAGGCACCAGCTTTTGTTTCACATCATGGAACAAGGACCAGTTGAATGTTTCTGTTCAATTAAAATGATTTTTATGCCAGTTCTATAATTGTTAAAGGACTTAAAATTACATAGTCTGATTTCCAAATGCTAATACTTAATGAGACTATATTGCCTGATATATTCATGGAGGCATTCATCAGTTCAAAATTAATTAAATCAGTGGGCCAAAACATTTTGATGTAGACAAGCTAAACTCTGGTTTGCTAATATTAAACAAATTCAAACTTATATCATTAGTTGAAAGGATGTGAGTGGTTAAACCATACTATCTTTTATTGGATTAAAGCGTTAATAGAACAGTTAGTCCATTGAAGTTAAATTATTCTCTATCATTTGGTTTCCAGATTTCTCTCCATAACATGTTTGGTTGATCACAAAACTGCTCAGTGTACAAGGCTGCCCTTAATGTAGTGAATCCCATGAAGTAAAAGGGTTGCAGAGGTGAGTATGTGGGCCAAGTACAGTTTTAAAATGGAGTAAATTAATCTATTCTAGATTAGGATTGGGAGAACTTGGTGCTTAGATTATGTGAATGTTGCAAATGAATGTCTATATTTTTGCTTGGTGCTGAAACTGTACATCTTAAAAATAATTTATTTGATTGTGTTCAAGTTTCTGTGAAAAATTAATCTTTTCATCATATTCTCAAATTCCACAGCATAATTGTGTCAACATTAAATTGAATGGAATGATACATAGCATTAGTTAGTAAGCCACAATAGTATAGAGCAGACTACATGAACTATGTAACAAAAATAAAGCACATTATAAATGCTGCAGGTAAAATTATATAAAACACCATCAAGATTAAAAGGAAAAACTATAATTTCCATTTTATGTAACAGAGCGGGCGTGAAAGTAAAGTTGGAGAACTAATTTAAATTCAGTTAAATCAAGAGAACATTAGCACATCTGTTCAATAAATTATTAATAAACATTAGACTCATGTCAGAAAGGCACCTATGCCAATAATTTAATCACAACATACTACTAAAATGTCCAATTTTTTTGAAGATGCCATGCTTAATGTTTATACAGAATGAAATAATTGTCAGAACTGTCATTCTCTGATTAAAATACAATTTAGAATAGGAACTATTGGATTAAAAGTGAATGAATATACTAATAGGCAAAGACTGTACTGCATTCTTCTAAAATTGTCTTTTATATCCAACCATGAAATAAAATTGATATAATGGATTTGGAGATGAAATATCTAAGCATTGATCCTGATTACAATGAGCCACATCTTATTTTTGCACAAAGCTGAATGGAACAAATGTTATTGCTAAGTAAAAACTAATTATGGACTCATAGGTTGCTGGTAGTACTAGTATCAAACTAATTAATTGACTCATTGGGAAATTTATTTATCACAACTAACTAAACAGACTGACCTTTTTTACTATATCTTCTAGTATATTGCAAAGTGCTATTTAAGGCCTTGCCGAGCCTGAGTGTGACCATCTGGCCATTAAAACAAAAGCCAAATAACTCAGTTCAATTATCATCTATGTGTGCCTCATTTGGACCAAGTGTGATTATTTTTTGTATTGACTTGATTGAGATAATGCTTGGGTTCATTAAAAAACTGTCTACTGTGAAGATATTGGATTACAGTTAATGAAGATGCACAAATTAATCTGAAGTGGTTTGGCATCAACAGCAAGTGTCACTCGGGCCCAATAGATTCAGAATCAATAATCCTTCCAAGTTAGAACCATAGGAACTAAAGCATTATAATGACAATAAATGATAACACAAAACAGATGTTAATATTAAATAATTCCCGTTATTTGACATTAACAGAACTCTTCTTTAATGTTGCAGAGTAAAACTTTTTTTTCTATTTAGTTGATTTAATTAAGCATCATCCTAGCCAAAAAAACAAAGGCCATTGATTCAATTTACGTATTCCAAAAATTTAGAAGGATT
Source organism: Mustelus asterias (assembly GCF_964213995.1). Lineage (NCBI taxonomy): Eukaryota > Metazoa > Chordata > Chondrichthyes > Carcharhiniformes > Triakidae > Mustelus > Mustelus asterias. The sequence continues at coordinate 51,421,181 of NC_135823.1, read as the reverse complement.
GCTTTCCTAGTTCACAGAATCATGGAATGGTTACCACACAGAAAAAAGTCATTTGCCCCATTGTGCAGTGCTGGCTCCATGAAGGAGCAATTCATCTAGTGTCACACGTCCCCATAGCCCTGCACAGTCTTCCTTTTCAGAAAATTATCTAATTCCCTCTTGAATTGATCAATTGAACCTTCCATCATCACACTCTCTGGCAGTGAATTCTGAATCCTAATCATTTGCTGCATAAAAAAGTTTTTCTTCGTGTTACCATTGCTTAATTTGCCAATTGACTTTGATCTGTTCCTCAATCTTTCCCCGAATGAGAACAATTTTTGTCTTTCCACTCTGTCCAGTCCTCTCATGATTTTGAATTCCTATATTAAACTCTACTCCCCTTTCTCTTCTCCAAGAAGAACAGTCCCAACTTTTTCAATCTTTTGCCATAACTGAAATTCCTCAACAATGGAACCATTCTCATGGTTTTCTAACCCTCTCCAATATCTTCACATTCTTCTTAAAGTCTGGTTCCCAGAACTGGATTTAATACACAAGTTGAGGCAGAACAACTGTTTATATACATTAAACGTAACCTTCTTGCTCTTGTGCTCTATTGATAAAGTCCATGATGCCTTTTCTTTGTTAACTGCTCTCAACCTGCTTTGCCACTTTCAATAATTTATGTATATATGCACCAAGTTCCTTCTGTTTTGAACTCCCTTTTGAATTGTATCCTTTATTTTATATTATATCTCCACATTCTCCCTACCAAAATTATTACTTCACATTTATCTGCATTAAATTCCATATGTCACTTGTCCACCCATTTCACCAACTACGACACTTCCATCTAGAAGGACACCACCACCTTTTCAGGGGCAACTGAGGATGGGCAATAAATGCTGGCCAGCCAGTGACGCCCATGTCCCACGAATGAATAAAAAAGAAAATGTAAACCTACAAGTGTTTGAATTACTTTCTCTTTCATCATGGCCTACACAGCACCTTCTTTCCTGGTATAGATAGAGCAAAGTACTCAATTGATATCTCAACAATGCCCCCATCTCTATTTTTATATCCCTTCTTTGATTCCTAATCAACCCCACTCCTCCAGTTGAACACAGCTGATCTATTTCACCACCACCTTCACTCCCCATTCTTATACCAATGCCCACTCCCACAAAACACCTCCCCACTCCCACACAACACCTCCCCACCCCCCCCCCCCCCCCACCCCCGCCCTGCCCTGGGCTTCCTTTACATTGTGAAAGTATACACATAACTGATTCCTAGTAAATTATTAATACAGACTTCTTTAACTCACCCTTCCTCTTCAAACCAATGCTGTTCACTTGATTATCATGGCAATTACTGTAATTGACTAAATGTCATACATGAGCAGTTCCACCATTGATAATGACTTAATCCCAAACTATTTGTCTAGTGCTGAAAGGGTTGCTCATTGTGTTCAAATAGGGTTTGTTCTATTGTTTGGCACAATAGTTACCATAATATCAAGACAATATAATTTACCCAGCACTGCACTGCCTGAAAGGTTGGTGGAAACAAATCCAACAGCAACTTGCAAAAAGAATCAGATAAATACTTAAAGGGGAGAACATTTGCAAGACTATGGTGAAAAGACCGAGGAATGTGATTAATTGGATAGCTCTATCAAAGAGCAAGTACTGGCAAAGTGGGCCGAATGACTTCCTTCTGTGCCACAAGGTTCTATGAATCTATAAAACCAGAGCAAGTAGTTTTTAGATGGTATTGTTATTGGTGATTCATTTGCAATGTAGGTGCAAAACCAGAGTGACTTTCTGTTCAGTTTAAAGAGACACGTCAATTGATGATACTTGTTGGGTCAGAGTATGTCACTGTTGATACTCAGTCCCATCTGTGTCACTGGCAAACATGACCTTTGCCTCTGAAAGTGCCTCAAACAGAAATTTTTTACCAGTCAAGAAGTTGAAAGAGGAACACATCTATTTTCTCTTTCTTGCTTCGTCCTATTCACAAAGCTAAACGGATTTTATTTTAAAAAGAACACTGTATTACATCCTAACACAGAGATTATACCTTGAACTCTAGCCATTATCGGGTTCAGTCTGATTATTATCCAATATATGCTAAAAGGCTCTGTGAAAATCCAGTGCTACCCTCAGCACTCTGATCCAACGCAGCTTGAGCTGCCGTGATATCAACAATTACTTTAAAAGCAAGATGAGCGCCGCAAGAGGAGATGGGTTTTAGTTCACACATCTGGAGATTCCGCATCGGGGACAGCTCCGGTCGTTGCCTCTTGGTGGGTTTGCTCAGTTCAGCATCCGAGACAGCTCCGGCCATTGCCTCTCGGCGGGTTTGCTCAGTTCAGCACCAGGGACAGCTCCGGTTATTGTCTCTGGGCGGGTTTGCTCGCTTCAGCACCCGGGACAGCTCTGGTCATTGCCTCTGGGCGGGTTTGCTCGCTTCAGCACCCGGGACAGCTCCGGTCATTGCCTCTGGGTGGGCTTGCTCAGTTCAGCGCCAGGGACAGCTCGGTTATTGCCTCTGGGAGGGCTTGCTCGGTTCAGCACCCGGGACAGCTCCGATCATTGCCTCTGGGTGGGCTTGCTCAGTTCAGCACCAGGGACAGCTCCGGTTATTGCCTCTGGGTGGGCTTGCTCAGTTCAGCACCAGGGACAGCTCCACGCCCTGGACCGCTGAGAATGCAACAATGCCTGAATGAAAAAAAACCTGTTAAAGCCTGAAGGGGAAACCATCCAACTGAGTGGTAATCATCGTTCCTGCCCAATTGCTGAAGCTCTCCCAGCCTGACTCTCAATCTGTGATACAAACTCACACCCTCAGCTGGTTGTCGCCCCTCTGCAACAGAAGCTGGAGCACATCAGAACACTCACAAAGTCCTCGGCACACGAAAGGAATAGAATAAAACGGTAAGAGATGTGGTTGACAACTCTCACATGTCTTTACCTGTGGGCTTGGAGTTGTTGAGCTTACCTCCAGGCTCCCGAGTCTATCCTTCAGCGCTTGTATGGTTCGACCCAGGTGATCGACCACTTCGCTGTGGTCTCGGGGGAGGTCGCCCATGGTGTCTTTGCCATTCGTCCTGTCATGCTGTTTCCTCCGGTTCCCCTTGTACTTGGTTTCCAGTTGGGCGCTCTCACACCTGGTCAGCTTGCTGGTCAGTTCCTTGATGGTCTCCTTCTGGTTGCCCATGGTCTCCTTCTGCTGCAGGATGGTTTCCCTCAGGTGCATCACCGTGGCGCGGAGGTCCTGCTCCTGGGGCGTGTGAACCTGGACGGGCACGGCTGGGACCGGGCATGTGGGGTCCGCATCTAACGGTATGGAGGTGCAGACGAAGCGAGTGGTCTTTGAGTCCTGGCCGGGTGCCGTGGAGCTGATGCCGGTAACGAGAAGGGCGCCGGCAGCCAGCAAAAGCAGCATGATTGTCGTGGCGACAAGGTAATTCCGAGAGATCCGGCTATTCCACCCGGCTATGGGAATAAGCGAACCGCGATTGGAGAGGGTTGTAACTGGCGGTGCCACCAGACCACAAAGCCGATTAATGCTCTTGCCGCCTTCATCCGCGCCTATTTATTGGTGGGAAAAGATTTTGCGTCATCTGGCCTCCCAGCAATGAGCGAGATCCTGACAGTTGCAGCTCCGCCCCTGTGTCGGTTTCCACATCCCTCATGTTGCAGTATCCAAACAGTCAGGGGGCTTAGGAGAAGATAGCCTCCGCTCCAGTTCCGAGCAAAATCAATATCTGTTCACTCATCATCGCTTCATTTTCATTCCATACTCACCTCCACTTGCATCATCATCGAATGACATGGGACTGATGGAGATTTCACACCTGGGCGTTGGATAAAAATAGGTTAACGATCTGTTTGAAAGATTACTTGATGAGTCAATCCTCAATCGGTCCATTTACCCAGGTAAAGATTACCTGGTGAGTTACTATCTATTTGGCTCGAGCTAAGAACGACGGGTGTACCATTGTACTACTGGGTATATGCTATAAGCCACTTATTGCAGAAAGAAATTGAGGGATGAATTTGCAAGGAAGTTATTGATGCAAGAATTATAGAATAGTGCTAACTTCAGTTATTCTAATATAGACTGGAATACACATGATGTAAAGGACGTAGAGTGGGGGGATTTGATTTGATTTGATTTATTATTGTCACATGTATCAGTATACAGAGAGAAGTATTGCTTCTTGCACGCTTTACAGACAAGGCATACCATTCATAGAGAAGGAAAGGAGAGAGTGCAGAATATAGTGTTACAGTCAAATTTAGGATGTAGAGAAGGATCAACTTAGTGCAAAGTAGGTCCATTCAAAAGTCTGATGGCAGCAGGGAAGAAGCTGTCCCCATTGATGTAGACAGGGGTATGTTCTCCACTATACTCCTGAAGTCGATGACTATCTCCTTTGTTTTGTTCACATTGAGGGAGAGATTATTGTTGTTGCACCAGTTCGCCAGATTCTCTATCTCATTCCTGTACACCGTCTCGTCGTTATAAGAACATAAGAACATAAGAAATAGGAGCAGGAGTAGGCCATCTAGCCCCTCGAGCCTGCCCCACCATTCAATAAGATCATGGCTGATCTGATAGTGGTTTAGTTCCACTTACCCGCCCGCTCCCCATAACCCTTAATTCCCTTATTGATCAGAAATCTATCTACCTGTGACTTAAACATATTTAACGAAGTAGCTTCCACTGCTTCAATGGGCAGAGAATTCCAAAGATTCACTACACTCTGAGAGAAGAAGTTCCTCCTCAACTCTGTTCTAAACTGACTCCCCCTTATTTTGAGGCTGTGTCCTCTAGTTCTTGTTTCCTTTCGAAGTGGAAAGAATCTCTCTGCGTCTACTCTGTCTAGCCCCTTCATTATCTTATATGTCTCTATAAGATCTCCCCTCAGCCTTCTAAACTCCAACGAGTACAGGCCCAATCTATTCAATCTCTCCTCATGTTGTTTGAGATTTGACCCTCTATGTTGGTGTCATCAGCAAACTTGAAAATCGAGTCGGATGGGAATTTGGCCACACAGTCATAGGTCTATAAGATGTATAGCAGGAAGGATTTCTAAAGCACGATTAGGATAATTTTTATATCAGCATGTTTCCAGTCCAGCAAGGAAGGAGGCATTGCTGAATCTGGTTCTGGGGAATGATGCAGGAGACATGGATCAAGTGTTGGGGGGGGGGGGGGGTGGGGGGGAACATTTGGGGAATAGTGATCAAAATATCATAACAATTAGATTAGCTATGGAAAAGGACAAGGAGCATGCCACAGTAAAAAAAATAATTAATTGGGTGCGGCAAATGTCAATGGGGTGAGAATGGATTTGGCCCAAGTAAATTGGAATCAAAGATTGGTGGCAAATTTGTAATTGAGCAATAAGCTGTAATTAAAGAGGAGATGTTTTGGGTATAGTTGAGGTACATTCCCAATGAGGGGAAGGTAGGAAAAAGAAAGCCAGAGCTTCATAGAAATCATAGAAACCCTACAGCACAGAAAGAGGCCATTCGGCCCATCGAGTCTGCACCGACCACAATCCCACACAGGCCCTACCCCATATCCCTACATATTTACCCACTAATCCCTCTAACCTACGCATCTCAGGACACTAAGGGAAATTTTAGCATGGCCAATCAACCTAACCCGCACATCTTTGGACTGTGGGAGGAAACCGGAGCACCCGGAGCAAACCCACGCAGACACGAGGAGAACGTGCAAACTCCACACAGACAGTGACCCAAGCCGGGAATCGAACCCAGGTCCCTGGAGCTATGAAGCAGCAGTGCTAACCACTGTGCTACCGTGCCGCCCTCTTTCATCATTCCTAAATGATGAAAGAGGTCATGAGTGTGACAAAGTGGGAATGGATATGTAAGAATGAACAGATGTCAGGTTCATAATAAAAGTGGGAAGTGAAATGAATATAGAAAGTTCAGAAAGGAAGGGAAAAAAGCAGTAGCAAGAAGAAAGTATGAGGAGATACTGGCAGCTATCATAAATTGGAATCAAAAAGTCTAAAGGCGTATGAATATTAGAAAGGTGATGAAAGGAGAATTGAGGCCAATTAGGCTGACTGAAGTGTGAATTTAAACATGGAGGCAGGGGCATAGCTGAAGGGTTAAATGAATACTTTGCACCTGTCTTTACCAAGGAAGAAGATGTTGCGTAAGTCTTGGTGAAAGAGAAGGTAATTAAGACACTTGGCTTTAAAATTGATAAGAAGTGGATATTGAATAGGTTGTCAGTACTTAAATGTTGATAAGGTACCAGGACAGAATGATATGCATCTGAGGATACTGGGGGAAGTGAGAGTGGAAATTGCAGAGGCACTGACCATAAACTTCCAATCCTCCTTAGATAAAAGGGTGGTGCCAGGAGACTGGAGAATTTCAAATGTTACACCTTGTTCAAAAAAGATGCAATATTAAACCAAGTAATTAAAGGCCAGTCAGTTTAACCTCAGTAGTGGTAAAGTTAATAACAATCCAGGACAAGACTAACCATTACTAGAAGAAATTTGAATTAACTAAGAAAAGCCATTGTGAATAGGTTAAGGGAAAATCTTGATTAACTAATTCAATTGAGATTTTCAATGAAGTAACAGAGAGGGTGCATGTGGGTAATGTGGTTGATATCATGTACGGGTGGCACGATGGCACAGTCGTTAGCACTGATGCCTCACAGCACCAGGGACCCCTGGATTTTATTCCCAGCTTGGGTCACTGTCTGTGCGGAATCTGCACGTTCTCCCGTGTCTGCTTGGGTTTCCTCTGGGTGCTCTGGTTTCCTCCCACAGTCCAAAAGATGTATTGGTTAGGTGCATTGGCCATGTTAAAATTCTCCCTCATTGTACCCAAACAGGCGCCGGTGTGTGGTGACTAGGGGATTTTCACAGTAATCTCATTGCAGTTTTAATGCAAGCCTACTTGTGACATTAATAAATAAACTTTAAACTTTAAGCATGCACTCCCAAAAAACGTTTGATAATGTGCTTGTCAGCTATATTTTTGCTCAGTTATAGATTCTTGTCTCTGAACCTTTCAGCAAATAAATTACAAAAAAACCTCTGCAACTTTGAAGGCCAGCAAATTATCAGAAAAATTGAAGCCCATAGAATTAAACTACCAGTGGCAGCCTGGATACAAAGACGGCTGAGTGACAAGAAACAGAGACTAGCAGTGAACAGTTGTTTTTATCCATCTGGGGGAAGGCATAAAATGAGGTTCCCTAGGAGCCAATGTTAGGACCACTGCTTTGATAACATAGACTTTGGTGTTCATAGTGCAAATTAAAATTTGAAGATGAAAACACTTGCAAGTATTGTGAACTGTGAAGAAGATAGTAATAGACTTCAAAAGGACATAGAAAGGCTGGTAAACATGTGGGGAGGTTATGTGTGCCATGGTGACCATGTGCTCCTGGGGCATGCTCTTAAAATAAATGAGGTGATAGTCCCAAGTGGCCAAGCCCCATTCATTCAATTCTCCAAAATAGCTCCATAACATTAAGCTATCTGTTTTCTTTACAGATGCTATATAACCTTAGCATATACTGATCATTCCAAAGTGACCAAATACAGAAAAATAAAATTTGTTCTCTATAAGTGGCTCTCTTCCTCATAACTGTCCTTTGTTACTAGATTATTGCTATTCCATTAGTTTAATAGTGTTATTCCTGAAGTCACAAAACTTCTTTTGATTTTCTTTCCAGCTTCAGGCTCTTCTTGAGATTGTGTTTAGCCCAGCAGACATCTTGCCATTCATGTATCACCTTATATGACTTCAATATGTCTCAACTGAAGCATTTCTGTAGAATAGCCACTGTTGTAGTATTGGAAAAGTGTCAACTATTCTATGCTCAGCAATCTCCCATAAACAGCAATGACCAGACCCTCTGTTTTTTGAAGTGGTATTGGGCAAGGGATAAATATTAGCTGAGACAACAGGGAGGACAGTCCCGGTTCCTCTTAGAGAAACACCATGAGATCTTTTAAGTCCACCTGAGAGGGCAGACATTGATGGCACCTCCAACAGTGTTGCACTTCTTCAGTACTGGAGTGGAAAGGAACTAGATTTTGTGCTCAAGACTCAGTAACTCTGATGCAGAAAAAAAATGTGCCACCCACCGAGCACAGCTGACACCTTAGCATTTCCCTATGACTTGTTACAATCTCCCTAGAGACTCATCACTTTAAAAAAAGAGAGATTCAACATCCAGTTAGTAGCTTTTACTGTAATAAATGGCCAAGAAAACCTTATTGACTAAATACTATTTTCTAATTGTACTTTAAAATACAGAAATAAAAAAAGTTATTTTCCATTCTTATCACATGTTGCATGCTCCACAGAATTACAGTTCTTACATAAAGCTGTCCATAGTTACTCTCAGCTTCTAATTAATTATTTCTTCTCACTTTCCCAACCGGGTAACATCTAGTCCCAGTATTGACTTCCTTTGTGAATGTTATACTGTAGATTCCTTTCTTCCAGCTCCAAGCTAGGTGAATTTTCAAGCCTCACTTGAATCATCACAAATTTGGTCTTCAATACCTGAGTTTGATTTCCCACCTGCATTCATTGTGATGAATAATAGAGTCAGCGTTTCCTCTGGTTCAAGTACAGGTATGTTCATTTCTATCACTTGCTGTCTACTTCTAAAATGGCTGCAGACCATGTCAAACCACCAATTGTTGTCTGTGATATTCATGAATTGATAGGGAAGCCTGTAACCTGATCTCAAAAATAGCTTTCTTTGCCCCCTTCCCCATGACAACATAACACATTAGCTTTGTATCTAAGTAGAAAGGCTAATTAGTTATCTTTATCCCAACTCATTTTAATCTTAAAAGTGAATGTATAGTTCACAGCACAACTGTTTATAATTCGATATCCATAGCATCTTTCTGGGACTTTAGGAGACTCAGGATCTACTCACAGCTTAATCAGGGATTGCCACCACTGTCTCCAAGCATACATATTTTGCACCTTCTTCTTTGTAAAACTATCTACACCCTCCTTTGATGTCTAACAATTAACCCACCCAGACTTACTGTCAGGCAGACTGAAAAGCAGGTCACTTACCCTAAATTTAAAGGTACAGTCCCAAAAATACAATAATCATATAAACCTCTTAATTGTAAACAGACTCCAAAATGACCTTTCCACTTCCAGCGACAAGATTAGTCAGCATTTAAATGACACAGCCTGTGAATTAAGCTTAAATTTAAATTTAAACAATGCAAGAATATAGCATAATTTCCAATGGCATTAACACTAACTTAGAATCTCTTTCACAAAATCATCGCAATGCATAACCGAGGCAGAAGATCATTTTAATTACTCATGGTGCAATGCTACAAAAAAAGAGTAACATCTTCCCTACAGTGTGATTGCCTCATGTGACCTTTCTGCATTCCATTTGAACTCTGTCATCCAAAGATAACTGGCAAAGCTGAAAACATCTGTGCATCAGCCCCTCTGTATCAGCTGTAGACTTCACCGTACAAACATCTGACAGGTCAATGCGAGATGCTTTTGCAATATGTTAATATAAAGGCAATGAGCAAGAAAATATTTTGTTAAGCAGTGATCCTCAGAAAGCAATTACTGATTTTATATTTTAAATCAAAATGGCTGGGTCCTGAAAATTGATCCAATCTTATGGGATAAAATATGTTTATTCTCTCGGCAAAGGATTCGAAATGAAATAAATCAGGGAAATCCCAGCCCAACTAACAGGGCAAAAACTACCTGTCATTTGTTCTGAATTGACATTGAAATGTCAGCGAGACCCGCTGGTCAAATGGTATCACAACGCCTTGAAGACGTTGTGACCAGGAAACAGTTGGCTTGGGCAGGGGAGTTGAAATGTCGTTCTTTAACCCATGGTTATAGTTTCAAATGTCAGTGCTGCACTAGGGTAAACATGGGAGCATTAAGTTTTACAGTTCTGTTGCTAGAATTGGCATCCCTGACTTCGAACAACATAGAATAGAATCCCTACAGTGCAGAAGGCCCATCAGGTCTGACCGACAACAATCCCACCCCAGACCCTATCCCCACAACCTCACACATTTACCCGACTAATCCCTCTAACCTACACATCCCGGGACACTAAGGGTCAATTTAGCATGGCCAATCCACCTAACTCACACATCTTTGGACTGTGGGAAGAAACCGGAGCACCCAGAGGAAACCCACGCAGACACGGGGAGAACGTGCAAACTCCACACAGACAGTGACCCAAGCCGGGAATCGAACCGGGTCCCCGGAGCTGTGAGGCAGCAGTGCTAACCGCTGTGCCGCCCTTGTGTTCATTAAGGGTATTCAAAGTTACAAAACCAAGGCAGTTGGGTGAACTTAAGATGCAGATCAGCAACGATCTAACTGAATGCTGGAATAAGTTTAAGAGCCTGCTTGGCCACTTCCTAATTAATAATATTTACACATGTTTTTTATGTCTATGGGAACACACATTTTGCCAAAAAATAGCAAAATGTAATAGAGGTTTTGAACATATTGTTATGTTTTCAGGTCTTTACGCCATAGCCCTGATTTTAACCTAATTATTTATATAGGTGGTTCAGTTGAGCTTCTATTCAACAGTGAGCATAGATTGTTGAAGGTGAGAGGGTTCAATGATGGTAATGCCATCACTCACTTGAAAAGGTGATAGAGACAGAAACCCTCATAATATTCGAAAAGCACTTGGATATGCACTTGAAGTGCCATAACTTACAAAGCTATGGACCAAGAGCAGGAAAATTAGATTAAGCGGGATGGCTCCTTGTTGACCATTGTAGAAAGGATGGGCTGAATGGCCTCATTCTGTGCTGTAGATTCAATAATTCTATGATTCTATGAATATCAGGAGGAGGTGGTTAGGCTCTCTGTTGTTGGAAATGGTTATCACTTGGCGAATGTTACCTGTCACATATCAGTCCAAGCCTGGATGTCCAAGACTCGCTGTAAATGGGCATGGAATACTTTATTATCTAAGGCCTTGTGAATAGAGCTGAGTGGAGCTGGTTAGCAAACAGCCCCTTCTGATGGAGGGAAGATCATTGACGAAGCAACTGAAAATAGTGAACACGTGTATAGAATCCCTACAGTGCAGAAGGAGGCCATTGCAGCAATCCCACTGAGGCCCTATCCCCGTAGCCCCACATATTTAACCCCACTAATCCCTCTAACCCATGCATCCCGGGACACTAAGGGGCAATTTAGCATGGCCAATCAAAATAATCCACACATTTTTGGAGTGTGAGAGGAAACCGGAGCACCTGGAGGAAACCCACGCAGATACAGGGAGAATGTGCAAACTCCGCACAAACAGTGACCCAAGCCGGGAATCGAACCCAGGTCCCTGGAGCTGTGAGATAGCAGTGCTAACCGCTGTGCCACCGTGCCGCCCCAAAATGCATGTGAAACTCCTTTCTCCACTATTTTAATGAAGGCTTGAACCAAGTTATTTAGAAGTGGCTGTTAATGTGGAGTTCTATAACACTCCATTAATGCAATCATTTTTTAATATCATGGAGTGCAATTTCAACCCTTTGGGTATCAGTTATCAAGATAACAAATATTATAGATGGGTTCGAAATGCAACTAGATGCAATTTCTGGAGGTTACACGAACAAAAAGATTCGAGCGAGAAGGTTAGATTGAGATCAATGGGAAAAAAGACTGTGATTGTTGATTCTGAAGTTCCTTTCTTGTTCCTATATTTTCCGCTGTTCCCATCGCAGTTTATTATGGTGTTATGAGCACTTGTATTTGGAATATTTAGTAAAATCTGAATGTCTTTGGAATAACAGATTGGGGCTCAGCCAGGTTGTCGCATGAAGGAACAGCTGTCCGCTATCCAGAGTGTGAATATCAGGGATGGGTTAAAAGTAAGAAGAGGAGATGTGAGAATGGAGCTATGAATGTGGTGGGTGAATCAGTTAGAAGTCATGAAAATTATTACCGCCTTACAAATCCATTGGCTGCAATCCTATAGTTATTCATGATAGCAACCACAACATTATTCATGCCAACAATGTAATTTAGTCCATCAATATGGCAGCTTTCGCTTCTGCATCAGACCTACTACATTAGGGTGGGTACAATTCCAGCAATACTCAGGAAACTCCAATGCTATCCAAGACAAAGCAAGTCGTCCACCACCTCAAACACCGGCACCAGCGACAGAAGTATCATCCATAAGTTGCACTGCTGCAACTTGCCAAGGCTCCTTCAACAGCACCTTCCAAATTCGCAACCTCAACCAACTAGAAGGACAAGGGCAACAGGCGCGTGGCAACACCACAACTTGCAAGTTCCCCATCAAATCACTAAACATATTGGGCAGGTTTTTCCAGCCACACTTGCCCTAAGGTCGGAAAATCCTGTCCAAGGTCAACAAATCTTTGCATGGTCCGTGTCCCGCCCACTATGAAGCTCGTGGCAGGCGGGACAGGAAAAATTAGTCCCTTGACTCAGAAATGTATCGCTATTCCTTCATCATTAGTGGGTCAAAATCCACAAACACCCTCACTAGTAGCACTGCAGTGATTCAAGAAGGCAGCCCATCACCTCCTCAGTGGAAATTAGAGAAGGGTGGCACAGTGGTTAGCACTGCTACCTCACAGTGCCAGGGACCCAGGTTTGATTTCCAGCTTGGGCCACTGTCTGTGCGGAGTTTGCACATTCTCCCTGTGCCTGCATGGGTTTCCTCCGGGTGCTCCGGTTTCCTCCCACAGTCCAAAGATGTGCGGGTTAGGTGGATTGGCTATGCTAAATTGTCCCTTAGTGTCAGGGGGACTAGCAGGGTAAATGCATGGGGTTATGCAGATAGGGCCTGGATGGGATTGTGGTCGGTGCAGGCTCAATAGGCTGAATGGCCTCCTTCTGCACTGTAGGATTCCATGATTCGATGATTCTATGAAATGCTGGCCTTGTCATGATGTTGACACCCCATGAACAAATAAAAAAGAGACTGAAGGCATTACTCTGCTGAATTCCTGCAATGCACAACTTTGAAAACCTCCCAGTTACATTTTCAGCAGCATTGCATTTCTATAATCCTAATGTACTATTCCGAAAAGAAAGTGTGGTGTTACCTAAATCACCGACGGGTGCATGGGAATGAGAACATTCCTGGTAAAGCACTGTTTCACCTTCCGCCTTTTGAAGTTTCAGAACTGCCTCTAATTAGAACAAAACATTCTCTGCTTGCTTGAAGAGCTAAGGATGAGGTTTGCGCATCACGCTGCTCCCTCCTCACTTCATGCTGATTCCAGGGATGTGACAACCCATCTGCAAACAACGTCGCTGGTCCCATCTGCTGGGTAGAACGCCCTTCCTCAGTCTCCTTCTGTGACTGATGCGACTGATGCCACATGCGGCACATCCATCAAACATTAATGATCTACTCCAGAAATGTGAAGGGTTTTGATAGAATAACTAGCGATGACACTGCTTTCACTGGCAAGAGGATCAGCCATCAGAGGACACAGATTAAAGGTAATTGGCAAAAAAATGCCAGAGGTGAAATTAGGAGACTTTTGTTTTGAAATTCAGCAAGTTGCTATGATCTAGAATGTGCTCCCTGACAGCCAGATGAAAGCAGATTCAACTTTCAATCGGAAATTGGATAAATACTTGAAGGGGAAATTTTTTTAAGGCGGTGGGGAAAGAGCGGTGGTGTTGGATTAATTGGGGAGCTCCTACAAAGAGTCAGCATAAATTGCACAGTGCGTTGGATCAGGCTGTGTGAAACTCGCTGACCCTCCCAGATGCCTTCCTTCACCACGAGGGCGGCATGATGACACAGTGGTTAGCGCTGCTGCCTCACAGTGCCAGGGGCCCAGGTTCGATTCCCAGCTTCGGTCACTGTCTGTGTGGAGTTTGCACGTTCTCTCCGTGTCTGCGTGGGTTTCCTCCGGGTGCTCCGGTTCCCTCCCACAGTCCAAAAGATGTGCAGGTTAGGTGGATTAGCCATGCTAAATTCTCCCTCAGTGTACTTGAACAGGCGCCAGAGTGTGGCGACTAGGGGATTTTCACAGTAAATTCATTGCAGTGTTAATGTAAACCTACTTGTGACTAATAAATAAACTTTAATTTAACAACACTCTGTGCACTTTCAAAGTGCTGGCGAGGACCACACAGCCAGCTGGAGGGGTGGGGCCTAAACTTGCCAGAAAAGCCAGGATTGGGGCGCCCTTTAAATGTACATTTAAAGCCACCCCCCCCTCACCAATAGGCATCAAAACCACCCATGGAGATCAGAACCCCCCCAAACTTGGGGAGACCCTTTGGTTTAACACCTCATCTGAAAGATGGCACTCCAACAATGCAGTAAACTCTTCAGATGTCACAAGGCACACACTTATTGGAAAAGAAAACCATTAGATCTCCATGCTTATTATTTTCTGTGTTGCTACAAACCAGATTCTGCACCATTCTAAAATTTCAGCCTCGCCACCATCCGTCTCAACTGGAGTTATTTTTAAACCTACCTTGCTGCAGTTCAAATTCATTGATTAAACTTCTCTTTTCATTTTCATGGGAGACAAATGGTTTCAGGAAACTACCGGTAATCAATAAGATATTATATGCTTAATTTAGCTTTGATGTTTTCTCAGCATCTGCTACCATATAATAATATAAAACACTTCTGCCAATGCCCGTAAAAAGCTTTACTTTTCATCTGGTCTCAGGATGATTAAATGGCCCTCTCCATGGTCACTATTTGAGCTGAGATTGGGACTGTTCATTAGCAAGTGTCTGTCATTGGTTATTCTGGGTCTATGTGAGCACATTCAACAAGGAGTCAGCAGACTGAAATCTGAGACATGGGGCCCGATTTTACCATCAAGTTGCGCCCCCTTTCGGGTGTGAAAACTTGATAAGTCGGGGGTGAGGCGAGTCGCGCGATCCGCGCCCGCCTCCGCACCGGTTCCCCCTTTACCAAGGCCCGAAAATGACTGCGATCGGGGCCGTGCTCAAAACAGGCGCGATGGCCATTAAATGCATTTGTATTAAATTGACTTGATGAGCTGCTCGTCCAACCTTACCAGCACTTCCATCTTTACCACCGCGTTTGCCCATCCAGAATCGGCACGAAACAGACATGCTCTACAAAAGTCTGATTCAGGCACTCCAATTAGTGAGGAGGTAAGTGCCGAGCATCCGACGGCTCTCTGCTTGAGATCGGTGGGGTCGGGGGGCGGGGGTGGGGGAGGGGGGGGGGGGGGGGGGGGGGGGGGGATGGGGTCCGCTGCCACTCTGCCTGAGATCAGTGAGGGGAAAGGGAGAAGGGGCCCGCGATCAGTCTGTGTGGTGGACGGGGTGGGGGGAGAAGGGGGTCAGTAATGTTGTGGGGGTGGGGCAATGTGCAATGTCTGTGGGGGCCAGGGGGAGGCATTATCCAGCCCGGGAGTGATGTGGCAGGGGAGTGGCATTCTATCTTTTTTTCCTGCGCATGTGCAGTTAGAGACGCTGATCAGGGCTGCAGGTTTTCGAGCGCATTAAGCCCCGCCCATAAGCTTGTGCAGCGTGATTTGGAATTGTTGATATTTTTTCAGGCAGAGTGTGTAGGGGGCGCCTGAGAACGGGTCTTAAAGTTGGATCTGAAACACTCCCAGTTTCAAGTCCGCCCAGAACTTAGAATCAAAATGGTGAAATAGGGCCCACTGGCTCAGAAGTTGCAGGAGCAGGGCATCTCCGAGTACACCCCATTAGATCTTTCTCCCCAGCAAAGCAACTACAAGTCTTGGGTGTGAAGTGTTTTGAGCTGAAGACTGGCATTTGGCCAACACAAGTCCTTTTTTCCCTTTCGTACTAAAAGGGAGGGTCTCCAGGCAATAAAGTGCCATTTCTGCTAGGCTATAGCCCAATATTTAATGATGGGTGTATTTGTCTTCCGAGATCCCTTTGTTCCTCTACCCATTCTATATTTGCATCTTTCAAGAAATAAATGACCTCCCTATTTTCCCGACCAAAAGTGTACCACCTCATATTTATTTATGTGGAACTTCATTTGCTCATTATTTGCCCATTGTGCAAGTTTATTAATATCCTCTTGTAATTTGTTGCAGTTCTCAGGATTGACTATCACCCAGTTGTTCTTTTAATTCCAAAGTCCAAATTGTTAAAGTATTATATGATATAGGCCTAGACTCCTCAATCTCCCCTTATTGGGCAATCTCCTCTTTGTAGGAATTGGTCTCGTGAAACTTTGTTATAATCCTTGGAAGGCAAATATATCCTTCCTTAGGTAAGGAGCTGAGGAACTACACAATACTCCTGGAATGGACTCACCAAGACTTTAATCATTGACAAACATCAATGAAATTCACTGAGACCTGACATCAGTAAGAGGTCACCTGCGGCTCCAATCTATCTGATTCAACTCAACATTTTTAGAAAGCTTTCTGAGTAATCTAATAGTTTTGGTCATGGGAGGGATATTTTCTCATTATTACTCTTTAACTAATGTAGGATTGCAACCAATTATTCCACAGTATATTACAGAATATATCTTTAGAGAGTCCCTGATTCATTAAAGTAGATGGTTGTTTGCGGACATTTGTTTTAGATGGGTGTGAGTTTGAGGCAGCTCTGATCATACTGATTTCACAATCCCCAATGATTGTAGAACTGGGTGGGGAGGGGAAGGTTGGTGGTTCTCAACATAAGTTCCAAGATACCCTCATTCCTGACCCTGCCTAAAGTCATGGGCGTCAGGGTTAATTGTGCAAATTATCATCTGAGTGACAGGGCAGATTCACCAACACTTCGCTGCTTGGAGTCATACCTGACACAAAGTAAAACGGTTGTCGTTATTGGAGGCCAATTATCTCAGTGTCAGGACATCGCTGCAGGAGTACCTCAGGATAGTGTCCAAAACCAATCCATCTTCAGCTGCTTCAACAATGACCTTCCCTCCATCATAAGGTCAGAAGTGAGGATGTTCGCTGATGATTGCTTGATGTTCAGTACCATTCACAATTCCTCAGATACTGAAGCAATATGTGTCCATATGCAGCAAGGCCTGGTTTGGGCTGATAAATGACAAGTAACATTCCTGCAATGACCATCTGCAACAAGAGAGATTCTAACCATTGTCCTTTGACATTCAACTATTGCTGAATCCCGCACCATAAACATCCTGGCAATTATCATTGACCAAAAACTTAACGAGACTTGCCATATAAATACTGTGGCTATAAGAACAGGTCAGAGGCTGGGAATTCTGCAGTAAATAACTGAACTCCTAACTCCCCAGAGCCTGTCCACCAACTACAAGGCACAAATCAGGAATGTGATGCAAGATTCTCCACTTGCCTGGATAAGTGCATAGAGTCAGAGAGGTTTACAGCATGGAAACAGGCTCTTTAGCCCAACTTGTCCATGCTGCCCTTTTTTTTTAACCACTAAACTAGTCTCAATTGCCCATGTTTGGCCCATATCCCTCTATACCCACCTTACCCATATAACTGTCTAAATGCTTTTTAAAAGACAAAATTGTACCCACCTCTACTACTACCTCTGGCAGCTTGTTCCAGACACTCACCACCTTCTGTGTAAAAAAAGTGCCCCTCTGGACCCTTTTGTATCTCTGTATCTCTCCCCTCTCACCTTAAATCCATGCCTTCTAGTTTTAGACTTCCCTACCTTTGGGAAAATATGTTGACTATCTACCTTATCTATGCCCCTCATTATTTTATAGACCTCTATAAGATCATCCTTCAGCCTCCTACGCTCCAGAGAAAAAAGTCCCAGTCTATCCAGCCTCTCCTTATAACTCAATCCATCAAGTCCCGGTAGCATCCTAGTAAATCTTTTCTGCACTTCTTCTAGTTTAATAATATCCTTTCTATAATAGGGTGACCAGAATTGCACACAGTATTCCAAGTGTGGCCTTACCAATGTCTTGTACAACTTCAACAAGATGTCCCAACTCTTGTATTCAATGTTCTGACCAATGAAACCAAGCATGCCTAATGCCTTCTTCACCACCGTGTCCACCTGTGACTCCACTTTCAAGGAGCTATGAACATGTACCCCTCGATCTCTTTGTTCTGTAACTCTGCCCAATGCCCTACCATTAACTGAGTAAGTCCTGCCCTGGTTCAATCTACCAAAATGCATCACTTCCCATTTATCTAAATTAAACTCCATCTGCCATGGACTAATCGATCAAGATCCGATTGCAATCCTAGATAACATTCTTTACTGTTCACTATGCCACTAACCTTGGTATCATCTGCAAACTTACTAACCATGCCTCCTAAATTCTCATCCAAATCATTGATATAAATGACAAATAACAGTGGACCCAACACCGATTCCTGAGGCACACCGCTGGTCACAGGCCTCCAGTTTGAAAAACAGCCCTCTATAACCAACCTCTGTCTTTTGTCGCCAAGCCAATTTTGTATCCAATTGGCTACTTCACACTGGATCCCGTGAGTTTTAACCTTATGCAACAACCTACCATGCAGTTAGTACCTTGCCAAAGTCCATGTAGACAACGTCGACTGCACTGCACTCATCTACCTTCTTGGTTACCCCTTCAAAAAACTCAATCAAATTCGTGAGACATGATTTTCCACTCACAAAGCCATGCTGACTGTCCCTAATCAGTCCTTGCATCTCTAAATGCCTGTAGATCCTGTCTCTCAGAATACCTTCTAGCAAATTACCCACTACAGATATTAGGCTCACCGGCCTGTAGTTCCCAGCCTTTTCCCTACAACACTCCTTAAACTAAGGCACAACATTTGCCACTCTCCAATCTTCGAGCACCTCACCTGTGGCTGTCAATGATTCAAATATCTCTGCTAGGGGACCCGCAATTTCCTCCCGAGCCTCCCACAATGTCCTTGGATACACTTCATCAGGTCCCGGGGATTTATCTATCTTGATGCGCTTTAAGATTTCCAGCACCTCCTTCTCTGTAATATGTACACTCCTCGAAACATCACTATTTATTTCCCCAAGTTCCCTAACATCCATGCCTTTCTCAACAGTAAATACTGATGAGAAATATTTATTTAGGATCTCACCCATTTCTTGTGGATCCGCACATAGATGACCTTGTTGATCCTCAAGAGGCCTACTCTCTCCCTAGTTACTCTTTTGACCTTAATGTATTTGTGGAGGTTCTTTGGATTATTCTTTGCCTTATCTTCCAAAGCAATCTCTTTTTGCCCTCCTGATTTCTCTCTTAACTCTACTCCTGTACCCTTATACTCTTCAAGAGATCCACTTGATCCCAGCTGCCTATGCATGTCATAGGTCTCCTTCTTCTTCTTGACCAGGGCCTCAATATCCCAAATCATCCAGGGTTCCCTGCTCCTACCAGCCTTGCCCTTCATTCTAAGAGGAATGTTCTTACCCTTCAGGGTAAGGGCAAGGGCAAGGCTGGTAGGAGCAGGGAACCCTGGATGGTTAACACACTTTTGAAAGCCTTATCAGATGTCCATTTGCCTGCCAACAGACTCCCCCTATCAACTTTTGAAAGTTCCTGTCTAATACCATCAAATTTGGCCTTGCCCCAATTTAAAATTTTAACTTTTGGGCCAGACCTATCATTCTCCATAGTTAGCTTAAAAGTGCAGCTCAAAAAACTTGACACAGTCCAAGAGCAGCTCATTTGATCAGAACACATCCAACACATTTAGTATTCACCCCACTAACGCACAGCGGTACAATTTACAAGATACACTGCAGTCACTCATCAAGGTTCCTTCAACAGCACCTTCCAACATATGACCTCTATCACCGAGAAGGACAAGGGCAGCAGACACATGGGAACACTACCACCTGCAAATACCCCACCAAGTCATTCACCAACTGGCCACCTGACACTCCTTCCTCCCTCACTGTCTCTCCCCTCTCTCTCCTCCCTCACTGTCTCTCCCCCCCTCTCCTCCCTCACTGTCTCTCCCCCTCTCTCTTCTCCCTCACTGTCTCTCCCCTCTCTCTCCTCCCTCACTGTCTCACCCACTCTCTCCTCCCTCACTGTCTCTCCCCTGATATATGGCATTGTAAGTGGTCACCACTCCTCAAGTACTGTAACCCTACCCTTCAAAACCACAGTCATCAACAACCTGGGAGTGAACCACACAGAACCACAAAATGTCCTATTTGACCCAGAGGTGAGCACCAACCTCTCCATCACATAGACCATCTACTTCCACCTCTGTAATTTCCTAACTTGCTTGGGACACAGTTGTAAGCACAAGGAGCCAGGCTAGTGCTTGCCCACAGCCTTCCCTCATCCCCACTCGTGGCTCCTGTCCCTGTCAGATTAGAATGGGGAAGTTTATTGAAGTGAAGTTAGAAATTCCATTTTCTCATTGGTAGGACGTATTTGCCCAGCAGAAAGGCCTTTTGCCCAATCAGCACCCCAGGATAAATGCCCCAGTGCTTGGGTGGATATCAGTCTGACCAGGGAATTGTACGCTGTTTGATTTCAAATTGCAAAGTTAATTCTTTTTAACAGATACAGGTCAAGGGGGCTTTCCAACTTGTGTGCAACATTAGTGCAGGCAAGTAATAAACACTTGGTAAAACAGGAGACTTGACAACATCCACTCCTCATTATTGTACATTATTTGGTGGGAGGTCTGAACACTCTCTCCCCTCTCTCTCCTCCCTCACTGCTTCTCCTCACCTCCTCTTCTGCTCTCTCCTCTCCTTCATCACAGTCTTTCCTCACTCTCTCCGTCCTCACTCTCTATCCTCCTCTCTCTTTCCTCGCTGTCTCCTCCTCCACTCCTTCTCCTGCTCTTCCCTCTCTCCTGTTATCCTCCCTCACCTCCTTTCCACGCTCCCCTCTCTCTCCTCCCTCACTGTCTCACCCCCTCCTCTCTCCTCCCTCACTGTCTCTCCCCCCTCTCCTCCCTCACTGTCTCTCCTCCCTCTCCTCCCTCACTGTCTCTCCCCCTCTCTCCTCCCTCACTGTCTCACCCCTCTCTCTCCTCCCTCACTGTCTCTCCCCCCCTCTCCTCCCTCACTGTCTCTCCCCTCTCTCTCCTCCCTCACTGTCTCTCCCCCTCTCTCTTCTCCCTCACTGTCTCTCCCCTCTCTCTCCTCCCTCACTGTCTCACCCACTCTCTCCTCCCTCACTGTCTCTCCCCTCTCTCTCCTCCCTCACTGTCTCACCCACTCTCTCCTCCCTCACTGTCTCTCCCCTCTCTCTCCTCCCTCACTGTCTCACCCACTCTCTCCTCCCTCACTGTCTCTCCCCTCTCTCTCCTCCCTCACTGTCTCACCCACTCTCTCCTCCCTCACTGTCTCTCCCCCCCTCTCCTCCCTCACTGTCTCTCCCCCCCCTCTCCTCCCTCACTGTCTCTCCTCCCTCTCCTTCCTCACCGTCTCTCCCCCCCTCTCCTCCCTCACTGTCTCTCCCCCCCCCTCTCCTCCCTCACTGTCTCTCCCCCTCTCTCCTCCCTCACTGTCTTTCCCCCACTCTCTCCTCCCTCTCTGTCTCTCCCCCCCTCTCCTCCCTCACTGTCTCTCCCCCCCTCTCCTCCCTCACTGTCTCTCACCCCCCTCTCCTCCCTCACTGTCTCTCCCCCCTCTCCTCCCTCACTGTCTCTCCCCCCCTCTCCTCCCTCACTGTCTCTCCCCCCCCTCTCCTCCCTCACTGTCTCTCCCCCCTCTCCTCCCTCACTGTCTTTCACCCTCTCTCCTCCCTCACTGCCTTTCCCCCACTCTCTCCTCCCTCACTGTCTCTCCCCCCCTCCTCCCTCACTGTCTCTCCCCCCCCTCCTCCCTCACTGTCTTTCCCCCTCTCTCCTCCCTCACTGTCTCTCCCCCCCCTCCTCCCTCACTGTCTTTCCCCCTCTCTCCTCCCTCACTGTCTCTCCCCCTCTCTCCTCCCTCACTGTCTCTCCCCCCCTCTCCTCCCTCACTGTCTCTCCCCCCCCTCCTCCCTCACTGTCTTTCCCCCTCTCTCCTCCCTCACTGTCTCTCCCCCCCTCTCCTCCCTCACTGTCTCTCCCCCCCCTCTCCTTCCTCACTGTCTCTCCCCCCCTCTCCTCCCTCACTGTCTCTCCCCTTCCAGGTGAAGAGTGATGCATCTGATTTCGCCCTGGCCGCCACACTTAACCAGGCGGGCAGGCCCGTCGCCTTTTTCTCTCGCACCCTCCAAGGCCCTGAAATTCGACATTCGGCGGTTGAAAAGGAGGCCCAGGCCATTGTGGAGGCCGTTCGGCATTGGCGCCATTACTTGGCGGGAAAACGGTTCACTCTGCTCATGGACCAGCGGTCCATGGCGTTCATGTTCAACAACACGTTACGGGGTAAGATCAAGAATGATAAAATCTTGAGGTGGAGAATCGAACTCTCCACCTACAATTCTGATATCATGTACCGTCCAGGGAAGCTCAACGAGCCCTCGGACGCCCTGTCGCGTGGAACATGCGCTAGTGTGCAGGAGAACCGATTGCAGGCTCTCCACAATGACCTCTGCCATCCGGGGGTCACTTGGCTCTTCCACTTCATAAAGGCCCGGAATCTACCCTACTCGGTGGAGGATGTCAGGTCCATAACCAGAAGCTGCCGGGTATGCGCGGAATGCAAACCGCACTTCTACCGACCTGACAGGGCACACCTCATTAAGGCCACTCGTCCCTTCGAAAGACTGAGTGTGGACTTTAAGGGCCTCCTTCCCTCGACAGATCGGAACGTGTACTTCCTCAATGTGGTTGATGAGTACTCACGATTCCCTTTTGTCATTCCCTGTTCTGATATGACCGCTGCCACGGTTATCAAGGCATTTCGTGATCTTTTCACCCTGTTCGGTTACCCCTGTTATATCCACAGCGATAGGGGCTCGCCGTTCATGAGCGATGACTTGAGGCAATACCTGCTCTCATATGGGATTGCCTCTAGTAGAACCACGAGTTACAACCCAAAGGGTAACGGACAGGTCGAACAAGAGAATGCTACAGTCTGGAAGGCTGTCTTACTGGCGTTGAGGTCTAAAGGTCTTCCAGTCTCCCGTTGGCAAGAGGTACTCCCTGATGCACTCCACTCCATACGCTCACTCCTGTGTACGGCAACCAACGCTACTCCTCATGAGAGAATGTTTTCATTCCCTAGGAAGTCTTCCTCTGGGACCTCATTACCGTCTTGGTTGACGTACTCAGGACCTGTCCTCCTGCGGCGGCATGTTAGGACCCGCAAGTCCGACCCTTTGGTTGAACAGGTCCATCTCCTCCACGCCAACCCTCAGTATGCCTACGTGGCATATCCTGACGGGCGAGAGGACAAGGTCTCGATTCGAGATCTGGCGCCAGCAGGGGGCTTGGAAACCCCTGTCGCTCCCACACCTCCTGTTCGGGACCCCCCAACCATTATTTCCCCTCCTGACACGGCGCGGGCAGTATCGGGACCACCACTTAACCCTCTTACTCCCGTGTACAGCTTGCCTGAGTCCAGGAGATGGTCGCCACTTCAAGGCGTGCCCGAGTTCAGCGGATTGTCACCACCTCGGGGTCTACCGGCCCGTGAGGCACTGGAGGAGTCGCTGGACACCGCCTTGGAGAGAACATCACCGCGATTGCCTGAACCGGTGTCATCGCCGGTGTTGAGGAGGTCACAGCGACGGTGCGGTCCCCCAGACCGTTTGAACTTATAGACAGATGAACAATTGTTCTGTGTTTTGTACCCCGCTGGCCTTTGTTTTCAAAGGAGGGGTGAATGTGGTGAACCATTGTTGGTTCTCACCAGGAGTGCTGAGCCATGGTCTGGCCAGTACTATGAGTCTGTAGATATGTTACTGTTGGGGTTAGGGTTGGGCTGTTCTACCTGTTAATATAGTCCTATGGTACACCCCAGTTGGCTCCGCCTCCTGGGAGAGGTATAAAGGTCACTGCTCTGCCTGGTGACCCTTTAGTCTGGGATCGTATACTGTATATGGTAGCTCTGTTATTGTTGGCAATAAAAGCCTTTATTTCCCGAGTACATCCAGCCTCTCGTGTGTTATATCGCGCATCACCCCCTCCCCCTCCTCTCCTACCCCTCCTCCCCTCCCCCTCCTTTCTTCCCTCTCCTCCCCCCTCCTCTCCTACCCCTCCTCCCCTCCCCCTCCTTTCCTCCCTCTCCTCCCCTCCCCCTCCCCTCCTCTCCTCCCTCTCCCTTTTATCTCCCCTCCTTCCCCTCCCCCTCTCCTCCTCCCTCTCTCTGAAGGTTATCAGAAGCCATTCTTTGGACAGTGGTTATTGTAAAGTCCCTCTGGCACCGAAATGAAACAGATGCCCCCCCCCCCCCCCCCCCCACCTTGAATCTTATTTTCAAGTAAGGATTGGATAATGATTGTGCATCAGCTGCAGGAAAACAAAGTACGTGTCTGAGAAGAGTGAGCGTCGAGAAAATCAGAATAAGATGAAAGGTACTGCGGAGTGCAGGTGAACTGTCGAAGATACAGAGTTTTTAGCTCAAGGCTAGATATCTGCAACACAGCAGGGGATATCACTTGACTTGCCACACTATTGACGCGATTCCTACAACATTTTAAAAATGTATCATAGAATCATAGAATCCCTACAGTGCAGAAAGAGGCCATTCAGCCCATCGAGTCTGCATCGACAACAATCCTACCTAGGCCCTATCCCTGTAACCAAGCTAACACCTCTAATCTACGCATCCCGGGACACTAAGGGACAATTTAGCATGGCCAATGCACCTAACCCGCACATCTTTGGACTGTGGGAGGAAACCGGAGCACCCGGAGGAAACCCATATAGACACGGGAGAACGTGCAAACTCCGCACAGACAGTGACGCAAGCCAGGAATTGAACCCATGTCCCTGGTGCTGTGAGGCAGCAGTGCTAACCACTGTGCCACCATGCCGCCCTGTCAATTTATCAATTTCTCTTACATAGAAATTCACAGCACTGAAACAGACCATTCAGCCCAACAGGTCTCTGCTGGTGCTTATGTTACATACCAACCTTTCCCCATCCTACTTCTCACATCTCACCTCTTGTCTTCCCACCTCGCTCCTTCATGCCATGTTTTCAGGCTTGGTTCAATGGTTGGCATCCTCACCTCTGACTCTGAATGTCCCACTCCAGGGACTGGAGCACAAAATCTAAGCCGACATTCGGGTGCTGCACTGTCAGAGATTCTGCACTGTCAGTACCTGGGACTTCGATGTTGTGGCTATTTCAGAGACATGGATAGAGCAGGGGCAGGAATGGATGCTGCAGGTCCCGGGGTTCAAATGTTTTAGTCGAAGTAGGGAAGGAGGTAGAAGAGGGGGAGGGGTAGCATTATTGGTCAGAGATTGTATCACAGTGTCAGAGAGGAGGTTTGATGAGGACTTATCTGTTGAGGTAGTATGGGCGGAGATTAGAAATAGGAGAGGTCACCCTGTTGGGAGTCTTTTATAGACCTCCTAAAAGTTCTAGAGAGGTTGAGGAAAGGATTGCGGAGTCAATCCTGCTTAGGAGTGAAAGTAATAGGGCAATTGTTATGGGGGATTTTAACTTGACTAATATTGACTGGAATTGTTATAGCTCTAGCTCGTTAGAGGGGTCAGTTTTTGTTCAAAGCGTGCAGGAAGGTTTTTTGACTCAGTATGTAGACAGGCCAACTAGAGGTGAGGCTATATTGGATCTGGTGCTGGGAAATGAGCCAGACCAGGTGCTAGACTTGGAAGTTGGTGTGCATTTTGGTGATAGTGACCACAATTCGGTTACGTTCACCTTAGTGATGGAAAGGGATAGGCATGAACCTCGGGCCAGTGGTTTTAGCTGGGGGAAGGGTAATTATGAGGCTATTAGGAGAGAATTAGGAAACATAGGTTGGACTAGGAGATTACAGGGACTGGGAACGTCCGACATGTGGAGTTTTTTCAAGGAGCAGCTACTGCGAGTCTGTGATAGGTATGTCCCTGTCAGGCAAGGAGGAATTGGTAGGGCTAGGGAACCGTGGTGCACCAAAAAAGTTTCTTTGTTGGTTAAAAAGAAAAAGGAGGCTTATGTTCGGATGAGACGTGAGCACTCGGGTAGTGCACTAGAAAGCTTTAGATTGGCTAAGAGGGAGTTGAAGAGCGAGCTTAGAAGGGCTAAAAGGGGACATGAGAAGACTTTGGCGGATAGGGTTAAAGAGAATCCTAAGGCGTTCTATAGGTATGTCAAGAACAGAAGGTTGGTTAGGGCAAGTTTAGGGCCAGTTATAGATGGCAGAGGGAAGTTATGTGTGGAACCGGAGGAGATTGGTGAAGCATTGAACCAATATTTCTCTTCGGTGTTCACGCAAGGGGACATGAATATAGCTGAGGAGGACACTGGGTTGCAAGGGAGTAGAATAGACAGTATTACAGTTGATAAGGAGGATGTGCAGGATATTCTGGAGGGTCTGAAAATAGATAAATCCCCTGGTCCGGATGGGATTTATCCAAGGATTCTCTGGGAGGCAAGAGAAGTGATTGCAGAGCCTCTGGCTCTGATCTTCAGGTCGTCGTTGGCCTCTGGTATAGTACCAGAAGATTGGAGGTTAGCGAATGTTGTCCCATTGTTTAAGAAGGGGAACAGAGACTTCCCCGGGAATTATAGACCGGTGAGTCTCACTTCTGTTGTCGGCAAGATGTTGGAAAAAATTATAAGGGATAGGATTTATAGTTATTTGGAGAGTAATGAATTGATAGGTGATAGTCAGCATGGTTTTGTGGCAGGTAGGTCGTGCCTTACTAACCTTATTGAGTTTTTTGAGAAAGTGACCAAGGAGGTGGATGGGGGCAAGGCAGTGGACGTGGTATATATGGATTTTAGTAAGGCGTTTGATAAGGTTCACCATGGTAGGCTTCTGCAGAAAATGCAGATGTATGGGATTGGGGGTGATCTAGGAAATTGGATCAGGAATTGGCTAGCGGATAGGAAACAGAGGGTGGTGGTTGATAGTAAATATTCATCATGGAGTGCGGTTACAAGTGGTGTACCTCAGGGATCTGTTTTGGGGCCACTGCTGTTTGTAATATTTATTAATGATCTGGATGAGGGTATAGTTGGGTGGATTAGCAAATTTGCTGATGACACCAAAGTCGGTGGTGTGGTAGACAGTGAGGAAGGGTGTCGTAGTTTGCAGGAAGACTTAGACAGGTTGCAAAGTTGGGCCGAGAGGTGGCGGATGGAGTTTAATGCGGAGAAGTGTGAGGTAATTCACTTTGGTAGGAATAACAGATGTGTTGAGTATAGGGCTAACGGGAGGACTTTGAATAGTGTGGAGGAGCAGAGGGATCTAGGTGTATGTGTGCATAGATCCCTGAAAGTTGGGAATCAAGTAGATAAGGTTGTTAAGAAGGCATATGGTGTCTTGGCGTTTATTGGTAGGGGGATTGAATTTAGGAGTCGTAGCGTTATGTTGCAACTGTACACAACTCTGGTGCGGCCGCACTTGGAGTACTGTGTGCAGTTCTGGTCCCCACATTACAGGAAGGATGTGGAGGCTTTGGAGAGGGTGCAGAGGAGGTTTACCAGGATGTTGCCTGGTATGGAGGGGAGATCCTATGAGGAGAGGCTGAGGGATTTGGGATTGTTTTCGCTGGAAAGGCGGCGGCTAAGAGGGGATCTTATTGAAACATATAAGATGATTAGAGGTTTAGATAGGGTGGATAGTGATAGCCTTTTTCCTCTGATGGAGAAATCCAGCACGAGGGGGCATGGCTTTAAATTGAGGGGGGGTAGTTATAGAACCGATGTCAGGGGTAGGTTCTTTACCCAGAGGGTGGTGAGGGATTGGAATGCCCTGCCAGCATCAGTAGTAAATGCGCCTAGTTTGGGGGCGTTTAAGAGATCCGTAGATAGGTTCATGGACGAAAAGAAATTGGTTTAGGTTGGAGGGTCACAGTTTTTTTTTAACTGGTCGGTGCAACATCGTGGGCCGAAGGGCCTGTTCTGCGCTGTAATGTTCTATGTTCTATGTTCTATGGGCCGGATTTTCCAGCCGCACTCGCCCCAAAACTGGAATATCCCACCCAAGGTCATGGAGCTTTGCATGGTCTGCCCACCCCCCACCCGCTACGGTTCCCATGGTGGGCGGGACGGGGAAATTCCCCCCACTATCTGTCAGGTGAGATGCTAAACTGAGAACCTCTTGAAAGGATGTTAAATTGCTATGGCACCATTTTGGAGAAAAACATGGGACTTCTTTGGGAGCAGGTACGATAGCTGCATTTAAGGGGCAACCAGACAAATACATGAATAGGATGGGAATGGAAGGATACGGACTCCGTAAGTGCATACGGTTTTAGTTTAGGCAGACACCATGATCGGCGCAGACTTGGAGGGCCCAAGGGCCTGTTCCTGTGCTGTGCTTTTCTTTGTTCTTTGTTCTCTGTTCTCCCCAGTGCCTTGGCCAATTGTTACCGCAAAATAAAGCAAATCTCTATCATTTGTCACATTGCTGCTTGTGGGACCTTGCTATGCGCAACATTGGCTGGTGTATATCTGACATTAGAACAATAAGCGCACTTCCCAAAGTTCTTCATTATCTGTGAAATGTTCTGAGCTGGTCGGAGGCCGTGAATGATAATTATGTCAACACAAGCCTTTCTTTCTCTCTTTCGATCAACATATCCATCTATTCCTAGCTCCCTCATGCACAGTATTAGATTCTCCCGCAAGCTTCACGTACATGATCCTATGGAATTGGGCGGATGGTTTATCCACCTTTCCAGAATCATAGAAACCCTACAGTACAAAAGGAGGCCATTCAGCCCATCGAAACTGCATCGATAGCAATCCCACGCAGGCCCTATCCTCATAACCCCAGGTATTTACCCTGCTAATCCCCCTGACACTAAGGGGAAATCTCGCACGGCCAATTCGCCTAACCTGACATTTTTGGACTGTGGGAGGAAACTGGAGCACCCGGAGGAAACCCACGAAGGCAAAAATATCTGTTAAAATCAGAAGCAGCAGGATCTGGGCATCTTTTCTGCTGGGTAAATGATCCAAGGAGGTTTTAAATCCCCTCACCCCTGCTTATGTAGATGGTTAGGTGAAGCTAAGTTCCACTCCGCTATTCCACCCACAGAAGATTGCATTGTCGTAACCACTGCAGCACAGAGTATGAAAGCTCCTATATAACTTGCTGGAGTACAGGCATAATATACACCCAAGAAGTTCAACAAGTCCTAATCTTTATAGAATCCCTACAGTGCAGAAGGAAGCCACTTGGCCCATCGGGTCTGCACCGACCACAATCCCACCCAGGCCCTATCCCCATAACCCCATGCATTTCCCTTAGCTAGTCCCTCTGACACTAAGGGGAAATTTAGCATGGCCGATCCACCTAACCCGCACATCTTTGGACTGTGGGAGGAAACTGGAGCACCTGGAGGAAACCCACGCAGACAAGAGGAGAAAGTGCAGACTCTGCACAGACAGTGACCCAAGTGGGAATCGAACCCAGCTTCCCTGGCGCTGTGAGGCTGCAGTGCTAACCACTGTGCCACCATGCTGCCCCGCAGTTCTCTTCCCCTCTCACTTACCACCAGCAAAGACCAGTCAGAAAACCTACCCCATCAGCTTACCTCTTGAGAGACTGCCAGCTGATATTTGTCAGTTTAGTAGGTTTGACATGCACACGTTATTCAGAATTGACAAGCAGTTCAAGTCATTAATAAGCAAACCCCTGAACCACAAACAATGCTAAAACGTTGCATAAATAATGTAGCTGATTTTATTTTATGTTCTGCTGTTCTTGATGTTCTTTGAGTCAAGTTACACAAACACAGGGGTGTGGAACACTAATGTAAGTAGAAGATAAGCCATGTTGAAAATGCTGGAAAATAGACTTCATAGAATCCTACAGTGCAGAAGGAGGCCATTCGGCCCATCGAGTCTACACCAACCACAGTCCCACCCAGGCCCTATCCCCATAACCCCGCGCATTTACCCTAGCTCGTCCCCCTGACACTAAGGGTCAATTTAGCGTGGCCAATCCACCTAACCCGCACATTTTTGGACTGTGGGGGGAAACCAGAGCACACGGAGGAAACCCACGCAGACACGGGGAGAAGGTGCAAACTCCACACAGACAGTGACCCAAGCCAGGAATTGAACCCGGGTCCCTAGCGCTGTGAGGCAGCAGCGATAACCACTGTGCCACCGTGCCACCCCAGCTTATTGACTTTTAATAACATTAAAGTTTATTTATTAGTGTCAGCTTTGACAAAGGCTCGTCTGGACTCGAAACATCAGCTCTTTTCACTCCTTACAGATGCTGCCAGACCTGCTGAGATTTTCCAGCATTTTCAGATTCCAGCATTCGCAGTAATTTGCTTTTATTTTGATAAGCCATGTTAGCTGGATGGCACATTAGTACAGTGATCATTGCCATGTTAGCTGGGCGGCACGGTAGCACAGTGATCATTGCCATGTTAGCTGGGCGGCACATTAGTACAGTGATCATTGCCATGTTAGCTGGGCGGCACGGTAGCACAGTGATCATTGCCATGTTAGCTGGGCGGCACGGTAGCACAGTGATCATTGCCATGTTAGCTGGGCGGCACGGTAGCACAGTGGTTAGCACTGCTGCTTCACAGCTCCAGGGACCTGGATTCGATTCCCGGCTTGGGTCACTGTCTGTGTGGAGTTTGCACATTCTCCTCGTATCTGCGTGGGTTTCCTCCGGGTGCTCCAGTTTCCTCCCACAGTCCAAAGATGTGCGGGTTAGGTTGATTAGCCATGCTAAAATTGCCCCTTAGTGTCCTGAGATGCATAGGTTAGAGGGATTAGTGGGTGGGATATGGGGGTAGGGCCTGGGTGGGATTGTGGTCGGTGCAGACTCGATGGGCCGAATGGCCTCTTTCTGTACTATAGGGTTTCTATGATTTCTATGATTAGTCTTAATTTGCACCAACATTCCAACGAGATAGACAGAGCCAGTTGGCTGTTTAATAGGGACCAGAACGGGCTGACAAACACAAGTTATCTAAGGCATAGCATTCAGTAACTTTTAAATGGTTGGCTTGGAAGCTATCCATAACAATTGATAAATTGTCCGCCCTTACTCACACTGACACAAAAGCAAAATACTGCTGGAAATCTGATAGAAAATCAGAACATGCTGGAAAAGTCTTCAGAGTCTTGTTCTGATGAAAGGTCACAAACCTGTAACACCGGGCAAGATAATCCCCACAGGCTTCAGAACCCCACTGTGTTTCTCAAATGTGGGTCAGGAGTGCACAGTGTGTGAGAAACAGTCACTGAGTATGGTTTTTCCCAGGGCAGCCAATTAATGGCCATGGAGTGGGCTCGCTGTTCATTTAAGGACACCCGGGCGAACTTTATTTTAAATTTTCATTCGATCCAAAAAAAAAATTCAAACAGAATAATTC
This sequence comes from Mustelus asterias, assembly GCF_964213995.1. Classification (NCBI taxonomy): domain Eukaryota; kingdom Metazoa; phylum Chordata; class Chondrichthyes; order Carcharhiniformes; family Triakidae; genus Mustelus; species Mustelus asterias. The sequence continues at coordinate 51,389,806 of NC_135823.1, read as the reverse complement.
ATGGTGCCCACGAGAGGGACAAGCGATATCCAAGCTGACAAGCTGAATCATCTTGGGCTTGATCTGACACTTCATCTTAGCCCAAACACCGAGATGGCTTTGCAAAATTGCATCAGGCGACACCTCAGTTGAACCTTAGCGGGTTAGCCTGATCATTGACTCTATCCCTAGCCCGGGCGAACTACCTACTTGATCATGATTTCACCCCTGCCAGGACAGTGGGCGAGCTCTCAAAGCTGCAGGGCCAATCAGAGGTCTCTCTGTTTGATACTAGACCAGGTAAGTTTTAAAGCTTTTTTTTAAAGTTTATTCACTGTGAAAATCCCCCAGTCGCCACACTCCGGCGCCTGTTCGGGTACACTGAGGGAGAATTTAGCACGGCCAATGCACCTAACCAGCACGTCTTTTGGACTGTCGGAGGAAGCCGGAGCACCCGGGGGAAACCCACGCGACACGAGGACAATATGCAGACTCCACACAGACAGTGACCCAAGCAGGGAATCGAATCCAGGTCCCTGGCGCTGTGAGGCAGCAGTGCCACTGTGCCACCCAACCATTGCGCCACTGTGCCACCCAAACTAAGGGAGATTTGTTCAAAGTGGCGGTACCCTATTGCCAACTTTTAAAAGCTTCAAAAATAGACTATGTAGATGGACCACTGATGCGAGGGGCAGGAGGGATGGGGGCCTCCGCAGGGTCGCCTGTGACTATTGTTGCCCTCAGGCAGGCAGTATAAGCCTCCAGGCCTAACTGGGGAGCTGGCCACCTGGTCTGGGGCCAGAGAGCTGAACTGCATTCCATTGCATCCAGGAATCTGGAGGGCATCTAGAAAACCCCAGTCAGTTGCCTTAACAGGCCCTTAACTACCTCAATTGGCTGTTAGCCCTGCCGGACCCCATTCCAACTCCAAGAAATAGGGGTAGGATGGAGCCAGAGAAGCAGCACGCAGGGCAATGGTGCAACATTTTGTACCAGCACACTTTCGTTCCCAGCCCAGGCTGGGGGAATGATCCAACCGATTAACTCCGTTTCTCTCTCTACAGATGCTGCCGGACCAGCTGAATATTTCCAGCATTTCTGATTTTATTTGATAATGCTTATTGAGTTTTAATAACGTCAAAGTTTATTTATTAGTGTCACAAGTAAGCTTACATTAACATTGCAATGAGGTTACTGTGAAAATCCACTAGTCGCTGCACTCTGGCACCTGTTCGGGTACACTGAGGGAGAATTTAGCATGGCCAATACACCTAACCAGCACAACTTTCCGATTGTGGAAGGAAACCGGAGCACCCGGTGGAAACCCATGCAGACATGGGGAGAGCGTGCAGACTCCGCACAGATAGTGACCCAAGCCGGGAATCGAACCCAGGTCACTGGCACTGTGAGGCAGCAGTGCTAACCATTGTGCCACCGTGACACTAATCGTTCAAATGGACTATTCACATTTTTCACGTATAAGCAACGAGCACGGCTGATTTAAAATTCTTGAGATCTGAAAATACTGTGAAATATAATTGGACATTGGAGGTTCAGGACAATTAATGGAAGCATCATGTTCATTAGTATGAAAGCTATCTATCATTTTAAACTCATGCTGGGTATGTGCAGAAACCAGGAAAGAAAGAAATCAATGTTAATAGAATGAATTGGTACACTCATAAAAGATAATGCGCTTCTAATTGACTTGATATAGCTGGTGAGAAGCGAGAAGTTTTTCCAGTAAGGCAGCCCAATGTTTGAAAAGTGGATTTGTTACAGGTTAGTATCATCATACTGTCTGCGTTAGATTTAGTTCACTTTCATTATTTTCCAGGTGAGACATGACTTCTCCTTACTCACTAACCAGAGGCTGTTTCTTCTCCCTGATAAATCTGTCCAAAAACAATCACATCAATGAAATTGCATCTCATCTGTGGCCTTCCAATTTCCTCCCATCCTGTACTGAAGAGGCTTGTCCATACTTCAGGACAAATAGACATCTGATGACTTGGTCAAGGGCTAAGCTGTAGTGCTGGACCAATGTTGACACCTTTACCAAGCTATCCCAATATAGCTGAGACATTAGCACCTATCTGATAAGGTGAGAGGTTGCAAGGTTATCCCCCAGTCACCTGAAGAAGAGCAAATCCATTTTTTAAAAAGTTTTTATTTATTAGTGTCACAAGTAGACTTACATTAACACTGCAATGAAGTTACTGTGAAAATCCCCCAGTCTCCACACTCTGGAGCTTGTTCGCATACACTGAGGGAGAATTTAGCATGGCCAATGCACCTAACCAGCACGTCTTTCGGACTGCGGGAGGAAACCAGAGCACCCAGAGGAAACCCATGCAGACACGGGGAGAACTGGTCAGACCCCATTTGGAGTATTGTGAGCAGCTTTGGGCCCCGTGTCTAAGGAAGGATGTGCTGGCCTTGGAAAGTGTCCAGAGGAGGTTCACAAGAATGATCCCTAGATTGAAGAGCTTGTCGTATGAGGAACGGTTGAGGACTCTGGGTCTGTACTCATTGGAGCTTAGAAGGATGAGGGGGGATCTTTTTGAAACTTACAAGATGCTGCAAGGCCTGGATAGAGTGGACGTGGAGAGGATGTTTCCACCAGTAGGAAAAAGTAGAACCAGAGGACAGAACAACAGGCTAAAGGGATGATCCTTTAAAACAGAGATGAGGAGGAATTTCTTCAGCCAGAGAGTGGTAAATCTGTGGAACTCTGCCACAAAAGGCTGTGGAAGCCAGGTCATTGAGTGTCTTTAAGACAGAGATGGATAGGTTTTTGATTAATAAGAGGATCAGGGGTTATGAGGAAAAGGCAGGAGAATGGGAATAAGAAAAATATCAGCCATGATTGAATGGCGGAGCAAACTCAATGGGCCGAGTGGCCTAATTCTGCTTCAATGTCTTATGATCTAAACTCCACACAGACAGTGACCCAAGGCCGGAATCGAACCCAGGTCCCTGACACTGTGAGGCAGCAGTGCTAACCATTGTGTCACCATGCTGCCTCCGAATTTAATCTAGGCAGTTACTATCCCATCAACCTCCTGTTATTAATCGGGTGTTTGATTGTATTCAGGCAATGGGCATTAACTTTTCTCATGTATCTAGGTGCAGACTGGAAATGTGTTTGTCCGGTTTGGAGGTATATGAATTTAATAAGTGTGTCTATAAATAAATGTCTTTAACAATGTAAACATAGGAAGTTCTGTGGCGCAGAAGGAGGCCATTCTGTCAATTGTATCTGTGCTGGTTGAGAAAGAGTTACCCAATCTAATCCCATCTTCCAGCTCTTGGTCCATAGACTGCAGATTAAGTGCAAAATCCAATTGTTTATTTTTAATATGATGAACGTTTCTGTCTCAGCAAAGACAACAATTTGTACTTATAATGCATCCTTGATACAATAAAATATCCCAAGGCCTTTCACAGAGATGTTAAGGCGGCACAGTAGTTAGCTCTGCTGCCTCACAGTGCCAGGGACCCGGGTTCGATTCCATGCTTGGGTCACTGTCTGCAGAGTCTGCACATTCTCCCCATGTCCGCGTGGGTTTCCTCCGGATGCTCCAGTTTCCTCCCACAGTCCGAAAGACGTGCTGGTTAGGTGCATTGACCATGCTAAATTCTCCCTCAGTGTACTCAAACAGGCGCCGATGTGTGGCAAGTAAGGGGTTTTCACAGTAACTTCATTGCAGTGTTAACGTAAGCCTACTTGTGACACTAATAAATAAACTTAAAAAGACTTGAAACAAAATATGACACTGAGCCACATAAGGAGATGTTAGGACAGATCACCAAAAACATTGCTCAAAGAGATAGAAAATAGATGAACTTCTAGATACTAAGGGCATGAAGGAGTATGGAGAGAGCACTGGAGTATGGTGTTGTGATAGAGGATCAGCCATGATCATATTGCATTGTGGAGCAGGCTCAAAGGGCCAACTCTTCCTATTTTCTATGTTTCAAGTTTGGAGGTAATGGATGAGAGGTTCAGCAGCAGAAGAGCAGGGACAGTGGCAGAATCGGGCAATGTTACAGAAGTGCAAATAGGCAGTCTTCGTGATGGCACAGATCTGTAGCTTTAAGCTCATCTCAGTGTCAAATATATGACACTGAGGTCGGAAAGAATCAGTTGCCAGGGAAAGGGACAGAATCCAGGGGCTAGAATATAAAATTTGTGGTGGGGATCAACGACAATGGCTTCAGTGTTCCCAATATTTAATTGGAGGAGATTTCTGCTCATTCAATTAGGGATGTTGAATAAGTACACTAATAACTGCTAACTCACAGCGCCAGGGACCCGAGTTCAATTCCAGCCTTTGGTGACTGTGTGGAGTTTACACATTCTCCCCGTGTCTGCGTGGGTTTCCTCCCGGTGCTCCGGTTTCTTCCCACAGTCCAAAGATGTGCAGTTTGGATGGATTGGCCGTGCTAAATTGCCCCTTAGTGTCCAAAGATGTATAGGTTAGGTGGATTAGCCTACTGCACAGCATTACAGGGATCGGGGGGGGGTGGGCGGGAATGCTGGGTTAGATGCTCTCTCAGAGTGTCGGTGCAGACTCAATGACCTCTAAATGCGCTGTAGGTATTCTATGGAACTTAGACAGTGAGAAGGTCGAGAGAAGTGGTGATGGTGTAGAGCTGGGTGTCATTCACGTGCATGTGCAGAGTGATATGTTTTTGGACAATGTTTCTGAGGGAAAGCATGTTGATGTGGAATCGGTGGGGGCTGAGTATAAATACTCCAACACCCTTTCAGGCTGTGAGTCGCAGACCCCTCAGGCTAAGCTTGATGGCAGCAGCCCACCATCAGGGAGATGGATAATTAGGCGATTAACTGCAATTGTCCACAAGCTCACAGAGTTTTTCTGCAGCTCCCGGCTCCTGGATTTTATATCTGGACAAAGTTCATCATGTGGGCATCTTCCTGAAATGATGGATTTCAAAACCCTGCAGTTTTTCTAGTTTCACATGGTCCCTGAGCTATGTCAGTATTTCAACAGCTCAGAGGATGCGGCTGTATAATGGGAGGTCAGAGCAGCATTGGAGTTCCAGGCTTCCTAATCTTTGATATCAAAATATGGCCAGGCTAATGGTTTCTGTTGACAGAGACTTGCCATTGTCTGTGGAGCTCCTGGAGACAAATCTCTCTGATAGTGCTAGGGGTGGGAGCAGGTGACGCAATGGCGGCCGCTTACATCAGGATAATGGCACCTCCATTGTGTCTCTCCCTCTCCTGCTGCCTCTCCCTCAGTGTCCCTCTCACTGCAAGCGGGGTGAAGATAGCTGGTCATAGAATCATAGAATTCCTACAGTGCAGAAGGAGGCCATTCGGCTCATCAAGTCTGCATCAACTCTCTCTGACAGAGTACCTTACCCAAGTCCTGTCTCCCACTCTATCCCCATAATCCCACACATTAAACATGGCTAATCCATCTAATTTACACATCTTGGGACAGTAAGGGGCTGTTTAGCATGGCCAATCCACCTATCCTATGAAGGCCACCAACGCCTCTATGTCCACTACAACTCTCACCAATTTTTACAGATGCACCATAGAAAGCATTTTTTCTAGCTGTATCACAGCTTGGTATGGCTCCTGCTCTGCACAAGACCGCAAGAAACTATAAAGGGTCATCAACAAAGCCCAGTCCATCACGCAAAGCAGTCTCCCATCCATTGACTCTGTCTATACTTTCTGCTGCCTCGGAAAAGCAGCCAGCATAATCAAGAACCCCACGCACCCCCAGACATTCTCTCTTCCACCTTCTTCTGTCAGGAAAAAGATACAAAATTCTGAGGTCACGTACCAACTGACTCAAGAACAGCTTCTTCCCTGCTGCCATCAGACATTTGAATGGACCTACCTCATATTAAGTTGATCTTTCTCTACACCCGAGCTACAACTGTAACACTACATTCTGCACTCTCACCTTTCCTTCTCTATGAACGGTATGCTTTGTCTGTATAGCGCGCAAGAAACATTATTTTTCACTGTTTACTAATACATGTGACAATAATAAATCAAAACAAATGTCTTTGGAGAGTGAGAGGAAAATGAAGCACCCAGAGGAAACCCAAGCAGACACGGGGAGAACATGCAAACTCTACACTAACAGTCACCTAAAGCTGGAATTGAACCCAGGTCCCTGACACTGTGAGGCAGCAGTACTAACCACTATGCCACCGTGCTACCCTTGCAATGAAGCATTCTGAATCCTCTTCCCGCCTCCTCAGGCCACCTGCTGCATGTAATAGAATGGCAATCCCAGAGGAATGATCCTAATGTCCACCTTCTAGAAGATTGAACCATAGCTCCTGCTATGAAAGGATTTGGTCCGGAAAATGGTCTAAGTCTGGAAACCTCTGCCCTATGAATGGATGCTTCCCACATTGCTCTATCAATGGATCTGAAGCTTTGCCAGCCACATCATACAGCAGGATTATGTTTCCTGCAGTTAATACTGGGGCCAGGTGTAGCAGAAATACATCTGCAAATACCTCATCTCCTGATCTGATTTGTGCAGGAGGGCTGATCCCCCAGTCATTACTTAGTGCAATCTCTGTTCCATTACCTGTGACTTATCAGAGAATATGATATACTAAGATCCATCTGACCCCAATCCGTTTAATCAGCTCCTGTCTGAATCTGGATCTCCCTTTGGAAAAACTAAAAGAAATAATTTAATTTCACTTCATCGAAGGTCTGTATCCAGTGAGATGGCCCTATTAAGACAGGTAGCATTCACTTAACTTAGACATGCAAGGCTTGGATCCCATCCCTCAGCCAGAGTGTTGTGAGTTCAGGTCATGTCCCAGGGATGTGAGTACACAATGCAGGCTGACACTCCAGTGCATTACTCAGAGAGTGCTGCTCTGTTAAGTTTAAGTTTAGGTTAATTTATTAGTGTCACAAGTAGGCTTACATTAATACTGCAATGAAGTTACTGTGAAAATCCCCTAGTCGCCACACTCTGGCGCCTGTTCGGGCACATTGAGGGAGAATTTAGCATGGCCAATGCACTTAACCAGCATGTCTTTGGACTGTGGGAGGAAATCGGAGCACCCGGAGGAAATCCATGCAGACACGGGGAGAACGTGCAGACTCCGCACAGACAGCGACCCAAGCCAGGAATCAAACCCGGGTTCCTGGCGCTGTGAGGCAGCAGTGCTAACCACTGTGCCACCATGCCGCCTCCAAATTTAACCTAGGCAATTAGTATCCTATCAACCTCCTGTTATTAATTGGGTGCTTGATTGTATTCAGGCAATGGGCATTAACTGTTCTCATGTATCTAGGTGCAGACTGGAAATGTGTTTGTTCGGTTTGGACGTATATGAATGTAATAGGTGTGTCTATAACTAAATGTCTTTAACAATGCAAACATAGGAAGTTCTGTGGCGCAGAAGGAGGCCATTCCGTCAATTTGTCTGTGCTGGTTGAGAAAGAGTTACCCAATCTAATCCCATCTTCCAGCTCTTGGTCCATAGACTGCAGATTAAGTGCAAAATCCAAGTGTTTATTTTCAATGTGATGAACATTTCTGTCTCGACAAAGACAACAATTTGTACTTATAATAGACCCTTAATATAATAAAATATCCTAAGGCCTTTCACAGAGGCATTAGGGCGGCACAGTGATTAGCACTGTTGGCGCCGTGAGGCACCACTGCTAACCACTGTGCCACCGTGCCACCAGAGGCGTAATCTTAACTCTGAGCCAAATTTTTACTCCTGAGTTAGGAATATTTCCCGACTCGGAAAACCTGATTGGGAGAAAGTGCCCCAAACCTTTGGATTTTCATTCTAGAAGTGGGTGTGGTGGGGTGGGAGTGGGGTGGGGTGGTTATAGTCATTATAACAGTGACTACACTTCAAAAGAAGTCCATTGGCCAGAAAGGTTTTTGGGACTTCCTGAGCTTGTGAAATGTGCAGGTTCCTTCCTTCATGAATCTAGATGTTGATTATAAGGAATGTGCAATCCGAGCTGTGTCCCGCACCTTTGTATGAAGCTGTGTGGACTGTAAGTAACTGAGAAACCAGTATTGTTGTAAATTAATTCCTCGTGTTTTGAGCATGCAACACTGATCATTTAAGATGCCAGAGGTGTAGCGATTCAGAGAATTAAGATAAAGGCTGGAAAAAAGCCCACACATTTGCAAGTCCCACAGAATCAGTAACTGTGAGAGTTACAGTTTTCCAAAACACTGATTAGGCCTCAGCTGGAGTATTGCCTTCAGTTCTGGGTGCCATACTTCAGAAAAGCTGTCAAGCGCTTAGAGAGAGTGTGGAAGAGAATTACTAGAGTGGTTCCAGATGTAAGAAACCTAAACTATCAAGGAGGCTGGAGAAGTTGGGTTTTGTCTCCTTACAGCAGAAACTTTTAAGAGAAGATTTGATACAGACAATTATTTGTTCATTAGTGTCACAAGTAGCTGAGAATCGAACCTGGGTCCTTGACGCTGTGAGGCAGCAGTGCTAATCGCTGTGCCACTGTTCAATGAATGAATGGCTTTGATAAAGTAAATACAAAGAAACTGTCTCTAGTGGCAGAAAGATCTGGGGACGCAGATGTTAGGCAATTGGCAAAAGGCCCAGAAGTGATGGCCATGATTCTCCCATCCCGCTGCGGTAATTCTTTAGTGCCACGGGCCGGGAGATTCTTGCATTGGCCGATTTGCGGGGTTCGCACATGTGTTCCCACCATGATAGCGTCTCCCAGCACCGGATTTCCAGCGGCATCAGCTACGCGCTGGAAACCAGCGGGGAGATGCGGCAATCATTAACATATCCATTTGAATGTCATTTAAATGAGATGAGTGGGCCCGGGACTGAAATCTCCGGGCCTGCTAGCATCTTCCCCCCACCGCCAGAGCAGTTCACTCCAGCAGGGATTACAGTAGCTCCCCACTTTCAGGGAGCTGGCAGCCCAACCCCCATTGGAGTGAAGGGAGAACAATCATGGCCCTCCCCAGTGCGTCGGGTAGCCGTGAGGGGTGCCTCCAGGGCATTGGCACCCTGGCAGTGCCAGCCTGGTCCCCCAGCACAGCCCAAGGGGCAAAGTGCCAATGCCCAGGAGGCACCTTGGCACTGCCCATCGAGCATGAGGCAGTGCTAAAGGGGTGGAGTCTATGGGGGTGGGGCCTGTGGGATGGGGCCTGATGGGCCGGGGCCTATGGGGGCGGTGCCTAATGGGGGCGGGGCCTGGTGGGGTGATCGGTGGGGGGGGGGGGGGGGGGGGGGGCGGGGGGGGTCCCGCTGCCACTCTGCAGACAGGATTGGTGGGGGAAAGAGGGAGCCCAGCAATCGGGGCTGGCTGGGGAGGATGGGGGGGTGTGGTTAGCCTGCTGGGGGGGGTCTGCACTGCAGAGGTCGTGGTTCAGTGCTGCGGGGTAGTAACTGTCAGGAGGGTACGAGGGCTGGAGATTGGGGCCGTCCGGGAGGCGGGGTTTGGGGCTGGCCTGGGAATGGTCAGGGGCCGGCGTTTGGACCATGTTGGGGGCTCGGAGAGCCGACAATGTGGGGATCGTGGGGCCGGCCAGCGATTGAGCTGGCCAGCAATTGGGAGGCCGGTAGTGCAGGGGCACTGCACATGGGCTGATCTTAGCCCTGACAGATTGGCACATGCGCAGTGGCCTGCTCAGCACTATGCAGTCGGCCTCTCCAGCGGGAATAGGCCCCGCCTGCAGCTTTATAATGATATACACGCTAGTGCACTCTGCAGTGAATAGACTGTGAGAGATTCTTCTCTGAACTCCCACTAAAAAAGACCAGTGTGAATTACTCCCGTTTTCACGCGAAGTTGACACTTAGAATTTTTTTGGGAGAATTCCGGCCAATATATGGATTTTGTTTTGACTGTTATGATCTGGAATACGTCAGTGTTAAATCATTCTTTGATTCAATGAGTCTGAATTCGAATGCCTTTCCTTATGGATAAGGGAATTCCAGTGGGATTATTGAACATGCTTCTAAAGCATATGGCTTTTTACTCATCTTTTTACTGTTCCTGGCCATCTTTCAGGGAGCATGTTGCTTCATTATTGGCCTTTGTCATTAACTTGTAGTCCATTTTCTGCTCTTAGCCTTGAGGGAAAAGGTGTTCATTAAAATATCTAATTTAAAATGTGAAGTACCATCCCTGCATCCATTCAATAGCTTCAACTCTAAAAGGCCTAATCAGTAAGACTGCACCGACTAATCCAGCAAACTCTGGAATACTCAAAGCTAATTCGACAGTCAAGTGAGAGCCAAATGTATTTCTCATTCCATTTTAGCTTCTGAATATTTTCTCCATTCGCTGCAGCGAATTAACAGATGGTTCAAATAAAGCTTTTCATTTCAGGGCAAGATCCTGTTTTGACGTGACTCAGCCTATCCACCCTCCCCATTCACCAATTCCCTCTCCTGCTGATAACCACTTTCCAGCCAGACTTTCAAAAAGGAAAGATTTGAATTTATCTCCACATTTCACAATATCGAGACCTTCCAAAGCCAATGGAGTACTTTTTGAAATATTATCACTATCTGAAATGGCCAGCACGGTGGCACAGTGGTTAGCACTGCTGCCTCACAGCTCCAGGGACCCGGGTTCGATTCTGGCCTCGGGTTGCTGTCCGAATGGCCTCCTTCTGCACCGTGGGATTCTATGATTCTAAACGTAGGAAAGGCAGCAGCCAATTTGCACACTGCAAGCTCCCACAAACAGCAATGTGATAATGACCAGAAAATTTGATTTAAATATGTTCTTTGAAGAATAGGTATGGGCCTTGAAATCTTTTATGGCCACCTTGGAGAGCAGACAGGGCCTTGGATTATCGTACAAACTAGAAGCAGGAGTAGGCCACTCGGCCCTTTGAGTCTGCTCCCCCATTCATTTTGATCGTGGCTGATCATCAAATTCAAAACCCTGATCACACCTCCCCCCATATTCCTTGATCCCTTTAGCCCCAAGAGCAATATCTAATTTCTCCTTGAAATCACACAATGTTTTGACCTCAACTACTTTCTGTGGTGGTGAATTCCACAGATTCACCACTCTCTGGGTGAAGAAATTTCTCCTCACCTCCTCTAAAAGGTTTACCCCTTACCCTCAACCTATGACCCCCTAGTTCTGGACTGCCCCACCATCGGGAACATTCTTTCTGAATCTACCCTGATTAACCCTGTTAGAATTTTATAAGTTTCTATGAGATCCCCTCTCACTCTTCTAAACCCCAGTGAATACAATCCTAAATGACAGAGTCATAGCATCCAAAAGACAGCACTTTGGTTAGTTCAGCACTCCCCCAGTACTTCACTGGAGTGACAAGTCTCAATTTTTGTGCTCATGTCTCTGGAGTGGGATTTGAACCTGGAGCCTGTGACGCAGTGGCAAGGGTGCCACCCAGTGAGCTACTGCTGATGGAATTGATTGCTCCGAATTCTTGTATTACAGCTGAATGTTTGTTCCTCCATCTGTTTTATTTGCCTTTTTCTCCTTTCTCTATTTACAATGCCTTGGCACAACCTCAAAGACAAAGGCACCACATGTGATCCAAGTTGCTGTTGCTTCTGTTTGCTAATAGTCATGAATTTGCTTTTTCTGGAGCTTCCCCTTTTTTATTGCTCTACCACTGGCAGCTGAACGCTCAGCTGACAAGATTCTAAAATCTGGAACTCCCCCCCCCCCATCCCATCTAAACCTCTCTGCCTCTTGTCCTCTCTTGAAGATACTCCTTCAAACCCACCTCTTTGATCAAGCTTTGATCTATCTGTCTTAAAACTAGAGGACATAGGTTTAAGGTGAGAGGGGAGAGATATATAAGGGTCCAGAGGGGCAGTGTTTTCACTCAGAGGGTGGTGAGTGTCTGGAATGAGCTGCCAGAGGCAGTAGTAGAGGCGGGTACAATTTTGTCTTTTAAAAAGCATTTAGATAGCTACATGGGTAAGATGAGTATAGATGTTCAATGTCAAATTTTGTCCAAAAATGCTCTTGTAAAGCGACGTTAAAGACACTCTGTCAATGCAAGGTATTGTTGTTGGCAAATGTCTTTAGAATGTTAACTTATGTTTTTCTGTTTGAAAGTTTGGTTACTAAGTGGAGAAATGGGTAAGTTGAGGTGAGGATGGGGCAGTCAAAGAAGTATCATTATGTCATGTCACAATGTTTTAAATCTTTTGTCTTCTGGGTGAGACTTACTAGGAATTAATGAGTAGCCAATCCCAATATTTGTTTTTGCACACCGTTTGCTTACTGACTAATTAGGCCTCCTCCTGCTGGTTTCCTCAGCAATGGTGCTCACTGGGGATACCAGCTGGTGTGCGTTGCTAAGATACCACTGTGCACTCTGTCCCATTGGTAAACTGTGCCAACCAGCCTGTAAATAACTTGTGTCACACATGTCATCCTCATGTTCCAACACACTGGTAAGAATCTGTTTTCTACACTGGGGTTAACAACAATGGGATCAGTATAGATTGGGTATTTTCGACATAGACATGGTGGGCCAAAGGGCCTGTTTCTGTGCTGTGTGACTCCATGGGTGGAATTTTCCCGTCCTGCCCACCACGGGAATCATAGCAGGCGGGACGCAAACCATGCAAAGGTCTGTGGACCTCGAGTGGGATTTTCCGGTTTCGGGGTGAGCATGGCTGGAAAATCCAGGTGTATAACACAATAAATTGGGCTATGTAAGCAGTGCACCATTGTCTGAAAGGTTGCTGTCCAAGATTTAACCTTATTCAAGCCCATCAATCTGAAATGGAATTGGATAAATGCTTGAAAGGGAAAGATTTGCAGAACTATGGGGGATGAGCAGGGTAGTGGAACTCATTGGATAGCTCTTTCGAAGAGCCAGCACAGGCATGATGGGCCAAATGGCTGCATTGTTCTATAATTCTGTGATGTGGTGGCAGGTGAATACATAAAGAGGTCATTCTGCTTATCATGTCTGTGCCTGCTCTTTGAAAGAGCTATCCAGTTAATCCCATGCTCCTGCCCTTTTCCGACAGCCCTGCAATCATTTTCTTTTCAAGTATATATTCAGTTCCCTTCACTGTATTGGAGACGCTGCTTTAGAATCCATAAGAGGAAAACAAGGCTGTGTATGAAAGGTGCAAGCTTGATTAGACAAATGGCCATTGCTTATCCCAACCTTTATGTTCTCAAGGTACGCCGAATGGCCTCCTTCTGCACTGTAGGGTCTCTATGGTTTTATGGTTCTTTTACGTATCAAAGACACCTTAAAAAGATTTGTAACACCTTAAAATACAATGAAAATAAAACACAGGTGAGCAGCATGTAAAATAAGCTGTCAACTTGCTATTGGCCATTTAACAATACAGCATAGAACCAATTTCAATTTCCCACAATTTACTGTTAAACTTGAGTTTGATAGAACTTTGGAGACCATTAACCCATTTTAGGGCTGATGCTTTGCTTCACTCTGATTTAAACTCATTCTGTTTAGCAATTTGGTTTAATCAGAAAACAGAATTCTTCATTTCACTCAAAACCTCCTTGGAAAAAAACCTGGAGAATACATATTAGCCACGCTAATAAATGTAATGGTTACCTTTTGAAGAGTTTACTATATTGAAGAGTTGTAATAAGGCAACTGTTGCCAGATAGACTCAAATCAAGTCTTTTTGATCTCCTTATCTACAAAAAGGATATATTTTCCTTAGAGGAGATGCAACAAAGTTCCACTAGGTTGATTCCTGGGATGAGACAGTTGTCCTGTGAGGAGATATTAAATAAAATGTTTCTATATACCCTGGCTCTCCTACTCCTGCTTTCGATTTCGTATGTTCCTTCCATAGAGATCTGAACACCGCAAACATGTCCTTCACGCTTTCCAGGATTAGTCAGTTATTGGGAGCGGAACTCTGCCTGATTATTTTTTTAACTCTCCCTAGCCTAGCCTGAAGGCACTGCAATAACTTGCAGTAAAATCATTGCTGAAGGTGCGATCAGCTAACTGAGGGGAAGTGTAGAAGGGCAGGTGCAATGTGCAGAGCTGAGTCCAAATTTATTTGTATTCGTTAGTGGTGGGGAGGGATTTGGAGCACTGCTCAGCCTCTGCTATCTCGACCGGAGGGTATAAATTAGCCTGGGTTGTCAGGTTGGAGTGTGTCCTCGAGTGGCAGGGGCACATCATAAAAATAGAAAGGACTCATATTTATGTAACACCTTTCACAACCACAGGATATCTCAGGGCACTTTGCAATCAACTGGGCATCCTTGAAGTCATAGAATCATAGAAACCCTACAGTACAGAAAGAGGCCATTCGGCCCATCAAGTCTGCACCGACCACAATCCCACCCAGGCCCTACCCCCATATCCCTACATATTTTACCCACTAATCCCTCTAACCTACGCATCTCAGGACACTAAGGGGCAATTTTAGCATGGCCAATCAACCTAACCCGCACATCTTTGGACTGTGGGAGGAAACCGGAGCACCCGGAGGAAACCCACGCAGGCACAGGGAGAACGTGCAAACTCCACACAGACAGTGACCCAAGCCGGGAATCGAACCCAGGTCCCTAGTGCTGTGAAGCAGCAGTGCTAACCACTGTGCTACTGTACCGCCCATAGTCCCTAGTGCAATGTATAGTCCCTATATATAGTCCCTATATAGTCCCCATAGTCCCTATATAGTCCCTATAGTCCCTCGTGCAATATAGGAAATGCAGTAGCCAATTTGCACACAGCAAGCTCTCAGAAACAGTAATAATGGCCAGGCCATCTGCTTCAGTGGTGTTGGTTGAGGGATAGATATTGGCCGGGACTATGAAGAACTCTCCGTCTCTTCTTGGGTATAGTGCCACGGCATATTTCACATCCACCTGAGAAGGTGGGCAGAACCTCGTGACAAAGATGGCATCTCCAACTGTGCAGCATTCCCTCAGGACCACAGTGGGAGCATCAATCTGAATTTGTGTGCGCAAGCCTCAGACTGACTGTGGGAGGAGGAGAAAGGGTGAGGATGCTATACTCTTTGAATTGCTAGGCAGTCGGCGTTTCTCAGCATGCACTGGGATCAAACTGCATGGTTCAGTATCATATCATGCGTTGCGTCTGCAAAGACAGAAATTTAAAGAAGGTTTTGTGCCATGCTTGGCTAAAAACGTACAGAATCAGAAAGGTTAGAGACTCCAATTCACAGATTGCTTGTTTGATTTATTGCTTTGACACAATGCAACACAACCCACAATAAAATTGGAATTCCACATTTAGAAAAGCCATTCAGGCTTCACAAACCCTGTCAGATTAAATTTCTGTTAAGCACTTTCGTGTCTGCTATGTTCCCAAACTATATTAATAAATGAATGGTGCGTACGCGCACACACATAGAAAATTTTAGTTATTGCAACACTCATATCTGTGAGGATACAAGAATAGATAATCTGAGAGTCCCTTTGACCAATCAGATCGAAGAATGAGTGAATACTGCTCCTTCTGGGCGGCACAGTAGCATGGGCGGCACGGTAGCATAGTGGTTAGCACTGCTGCTTCACAGCGCCAGGGACCTGGGTTCGATTCCCGGCTCGGGTCACTGTCTGTGTGGAGTCTGCACATTCTCCCCGTGTCTGCGTGGGTTTCCTCCGGGTGCTCCGGTTTTCTCCCACAGTCCAAAGATGTGCAGGTAAGGTTTATTGGCCAAGCTAAATTGCCCCTTAGTGTCCTGGGATGTATAGATTAGAGGGATTAGCGGGTAAATATGAGAGTTGGAGGGATTAGCAGGTAAATATGTAGGGATATGGGGGTAGGGCCTGGGTGGGATTGTTGTCGGTGCAGGCTCGATGGGCCAAATGGCCTCTTTCTGCACTTAGGGGTTCTATGGTTCTTCAGCCAATAAGATCTGAGGAACAAAAAACAGTGTCCCTTCAACCAATCATAGAACATTACAAATGGACGGCACAGTAGGAGGCCATTCCACTCGGGCGGGATTTTATGGCCTCACTCGTCCCGAAACCGTAAAATCCCGCCTGAGGTCAATGGACCTTCCCATGGTCCACCCCTCGCCCACTCCAATTCCCGTGGCTGACAAGACTGTAAAATTCTAAGCATCATGTCTGTGCTGGCTGCAAAGAGCTACCCTGCCTAATCTCACTCTCCAGCTCTTGGTCCGCAGCCCTACAGTTTGCAGCACTTCAAGGGCAGAATACTCCTATTTTGAGATTAAGTGCAATGGTGGACAGCTCCAGCAGCACCTGTCCTGCTGACTGGAATAGCAGTCAGATTCGGTGCTTGGAAACTCATTAATTATGCACAAGTGAGTTCCCCTCTGACAATCGACAATGGTTTCATGGTCATCATTAGACGTTTAATTTGATATATTTTATTGAATGCAAATTTCACCACCTGCCGTGGCGGGATTCGAACCTGGGTCCCTAGAGCGTTATCCTGGGTCTCTGGATTACTAGTCCGGCGACAATACCATGGTGTCACCGCCTCCCCTTAAATTGCAAATTGGCCGCTGCATTTCCTACATTATAACATTTCAATATAAGTACTTCATTGGCTTTGGGTGGTTCTGAGGTCACGGAAAGTACTCTGCGAATGTTAGTTCTTTCTTACTCAAGAGCTGCTGCTTAATCTGTATTTGTTATTGTGAAGGCTTTCATTGTTGCATTCCGTTCATACTGGACTCCTGCTGATAGTGAAACGGCCCCACTGAAAGTTTTGCACTCTTCTGACCTAGATTTCTGAGATACGAGAAGAATATTTCTCTGCCATCTGGTTTTCCAACTCGGTTGCTACAGCGCTATAAAGACAGAATAATAATTCATTGTTTGCCTCTGGTTAGAGGTCTATCATCCACCTTCTGAACTTATCTGACAATAGAGCATAATAATGCAATATTAGCCCAATTAAAATTTCTAGCCAAAACCACTGCTGTGTCAGTAAGTGGTGATCATCTTTACCTATCTCTGCGTATCTGCTCTGTGTTGGCAAAGGTGACCGCTACAGATTTGACTACGGTATTTGATAGCCTGGAGGAAATGCTAACTTGACTATTTTAATTTTCATTCGGATAATAATATTCTTGCCAGGAATCTGCACTTGCAAAGCCTGCAAACAATGAGTGAGCGATAAGCTGATTTGTTGCACTTGCTCTTATGCCTTCCTCATCTCATTTTAAGGATGCTGTATTATTCATAGTAACCTTAAGCATTCGGAGAGCTCCTTTAATTTAATACTCAAATTCACTGATCAAAATGAAAATGGCAGGGTGCAGATATAGGTTTATATTTCCTTAACCTTGAGCTGGAAGTCAATTGATTTGGCAGATGCTGCTTTTTTTTTTGTTTACGGAGCTGTGGGAACTGTGTCAAGAGGCAAAAAAAAGAGTAAATTATAAACTCAAAAAAGCACCACACGCACAAATCTGTTTGTAGCACAGTTCTCTAGAGAAAGACAAGCTTCCAGCTTGTGCTCGAAACCCTTCTTAAGGATTCTGTGTGTGGGTATCTCGGCAGTGGAACATAGATCATAGAATCATAGCATCCTAGAGGGTGCAGAAGGAGGCCATTCGGCCCATCTTTTTGCACCGACCACAATCCCACCCAGGCCCTATTCCCGTAACCTCATGCATTTACCCTAGCTAGTCCCCCTGACACTAAGGGGCAATTTAGCACGGCCAATCCACCCTAACACATCTTTGGACTGTGGGAGGATACCGGATCACCCCACGCAGACATGGGGAGAATGTGCTAACTCCACACAGACGGTGACCCAAACCGGGAATCGAACTCGGGTCCCTGGCGCTGTGAGGCAGCGGTGCTAACCACTGTGCCACAGTGCTGCCCATCATAGCAGCCACATAGGTTAGTGCCCAATCACACATTTTTTAATATATTAATAGGGAGAGAAAACAGCAAAAAGCTGACCGCTGTGTTGTGTGTGGCCCATTCTGATTATAAAGAATGGATGGACACAGCAGAGAAAATCTAATCACCTATCTACCTCCTGCACCACCACCCAACCCCCACCAACCCCCCATCCTTAGTACCACCCCACCCCCATCCCTTAGTGCTTAGTTTTGTTTTACCTTAACTGTGATATACAGTTAAGACCTTGTTCTCTCTTTACCCTAATTCGATACAGTGTACTTTCTTAACCCCTGGCAAACAAATTAGCTCTAACCCCATTTAACATCCAACCCAGGAGTTACCGGCAGTGTTACAATGTTTTTAAGGTATCACATCCAATCCAATCCTCTTACAGGGGTTTAACGCTAAGAGTACCCGACATTGAATGTATTTATTTAGGAGGTCGTGTCTCCTTAACATTTTCAAGTGAAATTAACTGTCGCCTTCTAATATCTAAGAGCCACTGATCGCTGTAACTGTAACTCTGTCATGTCGCTTTTGGTGATTTCTAATGAGTTGGCCTGCTTGGAATGGATATAAATGTCTTAATTAATCTTTATTCCTCACATCCTAGTCTAACGGCAGAAAACCATACAGGGAGGGGGAATAAAAATGTTATGGAAAACTTACCCAGCTCTAAGAACATAAGAACATAAGAAATAGGAGCAGGAGTAGGCCATCTAGCCCCTCGAGCCTGCCCCGCCATTCAATAAGATCATGGCTGATCTGAAGTGGATCAGTTCCACTTACCCGCCTGATCCCTATAACCCCTAATTCCCTTACCAATCAGGAATCCATCTATCCGTGATTTAAACATATTCAGCAAGGTAGCCTCCACCACTTCAGTGGGCAGAGAACTCCAGAGATTCACCACCCTCTGAGAGAAGAAGTTCCTCCTCAACTCTGTCCTAAACTGACCCCCCTTTATTTTGAGGCTGTGCCCTCTAGTTCTAGTTTCCTTTCTAAGTGGAAAGAATCTCTCCATCTCTACCTTATCCAGCCCCTTCATTATCTTATAGGTCTCTATAAGATCCCCCCTCAGCCTTCTAAATTCCAACGAATACAAACCCAATCTGCTCAGTCTCTCCTCATAGTCAACACCCCTCATCTCTGGTATCAACCTGGTGAACCTTCTCTGCACTCCCTCCAAGGCCAATATATCCTTCCGCAAATAAGGGGACCAATACTGCACACAGTATTCCAGCTGCGGCCTCACCAATGCCCTGTACAGATGCAGCAAGACATCTCTGCTTTTATATTCTATTCCCCTTGCGATATAGGCCAACATCCCATTTGCCTTCTTGATCACCTGTTGCACCTGCAGACTGGGTTTTTGTGTCTCATGCACAAGGATCCCCAGGTCCCTCTGCATAGCAGCATGTTGTAATTTCTTTCCATTTAGAAAATAATCCAATTTGCTATTATTTCTTCCAAAGTGAATAACCTCGCATTTGTTAAGCTCGCATTTCTCTAGCAAGAAAATCATTGGGAATTGGCTGAATTTACAAGACAATCACATCGTACATCAGCGGTAATAGCTGTTAGATTGTTAGAACAGTAATCCAGTGTAATTTAGGAAAAGGAATCTGCCATCCTTATCCGGTCTGTCCTACATGTGACTCCAGTCCCACATTAACCTGGTTGACTCACAATTGCCTTCTGAAGTGGCCTAGTAGGTTAGTCAATTGTAAAAGTACTTTATTGGATGTAAATCGCTTTGGGACCTCCTGATGTTGCGAAAGGCACCACACAAATGCCAGTCTTCCTTTTTCTTATCAAATTGGTTCAATTTTTGGAGAGTTGTCCTGACGTTCGCTGCTGAGTTAGCGGAGTTGAATTGCTCATCTGTCAGCCAAGTACAAACCAAACAAAGAAACTGTAGAGTCAGAAATAAATTTATTGGAATCTTCAGCAATCCCAAGTAAGGAGCCTGAAATAAAGATTCCCTGCAACGGGACAAAGCATTGCACAGCACATTTCTGTCAGTGCTCCTGTGTAGACATTTTGACAGAGAGGGGGCGCAACTGGTTCTCATTGTGCACGTTTTTCAGACGGGATATCAGTTAAAAAGATCCTGTTTAGGGTGCGAATCCCCTATGCCTGAACAGCACCAGAAACACAGCGGAAACCACATTGGTTTGAGCACTGTAGAAGTGTCCCAGGCATTTGAACCCTTCAGTATGTTTATCATAGGGCTCTTGGACCCAAAGCAGAAATAAAGTTGGATCCACTGCATACAGGAATAGCCATGATGTGGAGATGCCGGCGTTGGACTGGGGTAAACACAGTAAGAAGTCTCACAACACCAGGTTAAACTCCAACAGGTTTATTTGTTAGCAAAAGCCACTAGCTTTCGAAGCGCTGCTCCTTCAGGAATAGCAGCAGACTAATCTGTAGTTTAATATGGACCACTAGAGGCCGCCACCAAAGAAAAAGATAAGAAACATAGAAACTAGAAGCAGGAGGAGGCCATTCGGCCCTTCGATCCTGCGCCGCCATTCATTATGATCATGGCTGATCATTAAATGTGAGGCGAGGAGGAGCAGGAGAGCTCCAGGCTTCCAGTAAAAAACACTAACCCTGCTACCAACCACCTACCCCTAGCCCCAGACCCACCTGAGGGCCTCAGTCACTTTGCCAAGTGGTTGACTTTGCTCTCTCGAATCGTCTATGAATTACCTCTGAGGCAGCTGCTGACCTCTCTACTAGTTCGATAATAATGCTTTCATAGAAACCCGACAGTACAGAAAGAGGCCATTCGGCCCATCGAGTCTGCACTGACCACAATCCCACCCAGGCCCTACCCCCACATATTTACCCACTAATCCCTCTAACCTACGCATCTCAGGACACTAAGGACAATTTTTAGCATGGCCAATCAACCTAACCCGCACATCTTTGGACTGTGGGAGGAAACCGGAGCACCCAGAGGAAACCCACGCAGACACGGGGAGAATGTGCAAACTCCACACAGACAGTGACCCAAGCCGGGAATCGAACCCAGGTCCCTGGAGCTGTGAAGCAGCAGTGCTAACCACTGTGCTACCGTGCCGCAGTGGCATTGCCGGGATCACATCCCAATTCAGAATAGGACCATATGAACATAAGATTTAAGAGCAGGAGTAGACCATTCAGCCCCTCGAGTCTGCTCTGCCATTCATTAAGATCATGGTTGATTTGCTTGTCGTTTCAACTCCACATTGGCCTACTCCCAATAGCCTTGTGATTCCCTCGTTTAGTCAAGAATCTACCAATCTCAGTATTAAAAATATTCATTGACCCTGCTGCCATCACTCTGTGGGAAAGAGAGTTCCAAAGATTCACAACCCTCAGAGAGAAAAAAATTCTTCTCATCTCCGTCTTAAATGGGAGACCCCTTATTTTGAAACTGTGGCCCCTGGTTCTAGTCTCTCCCACAAGGGAAAACATCCTTTCAGCATCCACTCTGTCATGTCCCCTGAGCATCTTATATGTTTCGATAGGTCACCTCTCACTCTTCTAAATGCCAATGGATATAGGTTCAGCTTAACCAACCTTTCCTCGTAGGATAACCTGTCTATATCCCTTAGAAGACTCCTTATGCCCTCTTCACAACTTATTTTCAGCTACTAATTTCCAGGCCAAGCATTTTCCGGAATGGGAACACATGGACAGGACCAACACACTCAATCTTTTTTCACAGATCTCAACACCACCCACCTGCCTTTCCTCTCCCCCTTATCTCTCAATCTGTCCACCTTCCCACCTCAAAATCTCTACAGAGAGATACACTTCCCACCTATTGCCCATTTCAATCCCGCAGAAATGTGCTGTTTCCTTGGTTAGTCCAGCTTTAGAATGATTGCTGAGACATTGGTATGTTCAAACAATAACTGGCTTATTTTATACAACTCAATGATGTACATCTATCCATGACTAGCTGCTACGCTGCTGAAGCCATGAACATTCTCGCTCTCCTCTCCTAATCATGTGTTCGCTTACCACATGGGATCCTCCCATTGTATACCCCCATGCAGAGCTCCCCCTCCCTTGCTTCCCCTGTCATAGCACCAGCCCCACTCACGCCCCACCCCAACTCACACCCCATCCCTTTGGCACGGCCCTGGCACAGTTATTGTGCCTGGTGGGCACTGCCAGGCTGCCCAGTAGGCAGTGCCAGGCTGGCAATGCCCAGCCATGCCCACAACCACCCGGGAGCTTCAATAGCCTCCAATCCTCCTGGCGTGGCCATGAATTGGTGGGGACCATGAGTGATTCTTGATAGAGAGACCTCTTGCCGATAAGAGGCAAAACATCCGAGAGGCAGGAAAAGACCGTGCCGGCCCTGCTAATATCATGCAAAGCATGGCATTAATATTTAAATTGACTTTGTGCCCTTTCTGGGCGTGAAGCCAATCCCACTGGCAAAACAGGGCTGGGAAGATGGCGTTTGGTGCCCAGTGTGAACCAGCTTTTTGACCTCTCCCTGGCTCACCAGGCTGATCGACCAGCAGTGCGGGCAGTAAGGTCAGGTCAGTAATGTCTCCAATCACTGCTTTCCCTTGTATCGGAGTGTGACCTGTAACTTTTAGTTCAATCCCTCCTGGACTGTATAGCTGGGTTTCCATTGGCTGCAGGGAATGTGTTGGTAACCATGGTTTGTCATCTGGTAAAACCATTACACAGTATCTAGTTTAAAGTTGGTGACATGTCCATTGACATATATAGCTGCATTCCAGAACATACAATCACTGTCACTGTCTCTCACTGGGGGACCTCTCAGCTAGGCTTGGTATTTATTTCTTGCTGTTACAAACTGCTTGGCTTTATGTTATTTCAATGATCTCTCCACTCCCTTTCCCTGGAGCAGCGAGGATTTGCAGTCATATTTTTCTTTCTCTAATGCTGCCTCATGATCACCATGTGGAATGGCACCGACCTCAGACCCGCACTGATGGGTTTTCTGTAACCTGCCCTTGCTTGGGATCTGGTTTACCCAGTGCCCCATTAAAATCAAATTTCTTTTACCCCTTTTGAGGGTTGCTCCACAATCTTTGTTTGGGTCTCCAACTCAAAGTCTACAATCGCTGGATTGGGATTTGCTTCATAGATCACCAGGATGCTGTGCTACAGCCCTGAATGAGTTTGAAAGTTGATTTTTTGGCTCTTTGTGTCTACAGTTTGACTTTGGAACAGCGCTGGTATTCTTCAGTTGTGTGTCACAGAGTTCTGTAGTTTTGGCGGCACTTTTACAAGTCCGACGTCTAATTTTCTTTCAAGTTGAATTTTCAGCGTGTTGGGGTCCATCACCACTGCCACCATGTTGTATATTGGTTAGTCTAGCTTCAGAATGATTCCTGAACATTGGTAAGTTCCAACACTACTGGTTTATTTTATCCCACTGAACGATGTACATCCATGACTAGGTGCTACACTGCAGAAGCCATGATGGGCTGGTGAGGTGCATTGGCCATGCTAAATTCTCCCTCAGTGTATCCAAACAGGTGCCGGAGTGTGGCAACTAGAGGATTTTCACAGTAACTTCATTACAGTGTGAATGTAAGCCTACTTGTGACTAATAAATAAATAAACTTTATAACATTCTCCCTCTTCTAATTATGTGTTCTCTCACCTCATCATTATGGGAGGTGCTTTCTACACAGTCCCACACATTAGCCTAAGTACACTAATACTACAGGATGCTCCTTCTGGCTGCACAACTGTGATGTACATCATCACCAGCCTGCTCTCTCGCCATCATCCCCCTCATCCCACCTCAGCATCCCTCCATCCCACTCACCTCACCCACCATCTTGTTCATCTTACTCCCAGCCCATTCAGTTTCCCCTCCCTCCTATTAACCTCCCTTTCCCCCTGTTCCCATTCATCTTTTCCAGTTCCCAACCGCCAAACAGTGGTTAACACTGCTGCCTCACAACGCTAGGGACCCGAATTCAATTCTGGCCTCGGGTGACTGTACGGAGTTTGTACGTTCTCTTCGTGTCTGCATGGGTTTCCGCCGGCTACTCTGGTTTCCTTCCACAGTCCAAAATATGCAGGTTAAGCGGATTGACCATGGTTAAAACAAAATGCCCCTTAGTGTCCCAAGATGTGTGGGGGAACAGGGATAGGGCTGGGGAGAGAGCGTGGGTAAGATTCTCTGTCAGAGTCAGTGCAGACTCAATGGGCCAAATGGCCTCCTTCTTCATTGTAGGGATTCTATTCTATTTGAAACTTGTCTGTGGGCCAGCTCCATAATTCAGAGTCGGCAAATTTCCCGAGGATGAACCAATTGAGGGCTGATTTGATGGAAACAAACCCTGGTTCCCAGTCAGGCCCAGGTCTTCAGGCTGATTCCAGGGATGGTGGGACTGATGTATGAGGAGAGATTGACTAGGTTAGGATTGTTTTTGCTGGAGTTCAGATAAATGAACAGGACGAGACAGGGTAGATGCAGGGAGGATGTTCCCAAGGGTGGGGGAGTCCAGAACCAGGGGTCACAGTCTGAGGATTCAGGGTAGACCATTTAGCATGGAGATGAGGAGACATTTCTTCACCAATGAGTGGTGAGCCTGTGGAATTCACTACCACAGGAAGTAGTTGATGCCAAAACATAGAGTGTATTCAAGAGGTGGCTAGATATAGTACTTGGGGCAAATGGGATCAAAGGTTATGGGGAGAAAGCAAGATTAAGCTGTTGACAGTAAGTAGTCTCACAACACCAGGTTAAAGTCCAACAGGTTTATTTGATAGCACGAGCTTTCGGAGCGCTTCTCCTTCATCAGGTGAGTGCAGGATTTGTTTCACAAACAGGGCATATATAGACACAAACTCAATTACAAGATAATGGTTGGAATGCGAGTCTTAACAGGTAATCAAGTCTTTACAGGTGCAGACAATGCAAGTGAAGAGAGGGTTAAGCACAGGTTAATGAGGTGTGAATTGTCTCAAGCCAGGACAGTTAGTGAGATTTTGCAAGCCCAGGCAAGTCGTGTGGGTTACAGATAGTGTGACATGAACCCAAGATCCCGGTTGAGGCTGTCCTCATGAGTGCGGAACTTGGCTATCAGTTTCTGCTCGGCGATTCTGCGTTGTTGTGTGTCTTGAAGGCCACCTTGGAGAGCACTTACCCGAAGATCAGAGGCTGAATGCCCTTGACTGCTGAAGTGTTCCCCGACAGGAAGGGAACACTCCTGCCTGGTGATTGTCAAGCGGTGTCTATTCATCCGTTGTCGTAGCATCTGCATGGTCTCGCCAGTGTACCATGCCTCGGGACATCCTTTCCTGCAGCGTATCAGGTAGACAATGTTGGCTATTGAGTTGGACGATCAGCCATGATCATGATGAATGGCGGAGCAGGCTCGAAGGGGAGAATGGCCTCCTCCTGCTCCTATCTTCTATATTTCTATGTTTTCCAGATGTAAATCTGACAGGTTTCCGACACAAGTCACACTCTGCACTGCCCTGTCTCCTTGATCTTCCTAAGTCAGTTCCTCGTGCTGCAAATTGCAGGTTTTTAAACTTCAAGTTTGGTCTCATTTCATCTTTTGGATGAGGTGTTAAAGCGAGGTTCCATCAGCTCCCTCACGTGGATGTGAAAGGTCACATGGGCAGTCTTTCAAAGGAGTGCAGTGGAGCTATCCCTGGTGTCCTGATCAATATTTGTCCCTCAACCATCATCACAATCGCTTCTTGGCCTTTTGGCTAAGATCAAGTGTAGTTTTAGCATCCTGCACTTGGTTGAAGTCATGAGATTACACTGAGGCTTCATTTGAAGCAATTTTTTAAAGTAGCATCTAGGCCTTTTGGCTAAGATGCAAATGAGATCAAGTCTTGGAGAAGGTACAATGTCTGTTCCAATCAGCTTGGTTCATGTAGATCAAGCTCAAGACAGGAAGTGGTGAGCCTGTCTTGTCAGATTGGATCTGGAATGTCTCACTTGCTGAGACTTTGAATTAGACTTTGGATTGAGTTGGATATAAACAAAAAAAAATTAGATTACAAGGACATTTTCACATTACTGTTTGTGGTAACTTGCTGTATGTAAATTGGCTGCTGCGTTTCCTACATTACAGTAAGAAGTCTCACAACACCAAGCACAAGCCACTATCTTTCGGAGTGCTACCCCTTCATCAGGTGAGTGGGAGTTCTGTTCACAAACAGGCCATATAAAGACACAAACTCAATTTACAAAATAATGGTTGGAATGCGAGTCTTTACAGGTAATCAAGTCTTAAAGGTACAGACAATGTGAGTGGAGAGAGGGTTAAGCACAGGTCAAAGAGATGTGTATTGTCTCCCGCCAGGACATTTAGTGAGATTTTGTAAGCTCAGGCAAGTCGTGGGGGTTACAGATAGTGTGACATAAACCCAAGATCCCAGTTGAGGCTGTTCTCATGTGTGCGGAATTTGGTTATCAGTCTCTGCTCAGTGACTCTGCGTTGTCATGTGTCGTAAAGGCCGCCTTGGAGAACGCCTACCCGAAGATCAGAGGCCGAATGCCCGTGACCGCTGAAGTGTTCCCCAGCAGGAAGAGAACACTCTTGCCTGGTGATTGTCGAGCGGTGTTCATTCATCCGTTGTTGTAGCATCTGCATGGTCTCCCCAATGTACCATGCCTCGGAACATCCTTTCCCGCAGCATATCAGGTAGACAACGTTGGCCGAATTGCAAGTGTATGTACCGTGTACCTGGTGGATGGTGTTCCCACGTGAGATGATGGCATCCGTGTCGATGATCCGGCACGTCTTGCAGAGCTTGTTGTGGCAGGGTTGTGTGGTATCGTGGTCACTGTTCTCCTGAAGGCTGGGTAGTTTGCTGTGGACAATGGTCTGTTTGAGGTTGTGCGGTTGTTTCCTACATTACCACAGGGAATACACTTCAAAAAAGTACTTCATTGGCTGTAAAGCATATTGGGTTTCCTGAAGTCATGAAAGGGTGCGATAGAAAAGTAAGTCTTTCTTTAGTTTTTGACTGTTGTTGGTGTCTTTCCCGTTCCCTCTGAACCCAGCCCTCTCCCCTCCTCTCCATCATCAAAAATAATCCACTTAAAATTTCTGTGCGTGGGCACATTTCAACTTCAAACTGTTATTGCATAATCTGCTGGTCTGTTGGGATGGAAAACCTCTGGGATTTTCCCGGGGTCTCCAGGAATTAAATCTGAACTGTGCCATGAGGAGGAAATTCAGAACAGGCTTTCAAAAAGGTGCACTTTTCACATTCTCTTTCAAAACGTTTCACTTATTGCTCATAAAAATATCAGAGCTGGATGGCCATATGACAAACCTTCCAGCATTGCCGCCAGCCAGAGATGTCAACTTAAGTCCATAGAATCCCTACAGTACAGATGGAGGCCAATCGGCCCATTGAGTCTGTACCAACCACAATCATACCCAGGCCCTAGTCCCGTAACCCCGCACATTTACCCTAGCTAATCCCCTGATACTAGGGTCAATTTAGCTTGGCCAATCAATCTAACCAATTCATCTTTTGGACTGTGGGAGGAAACCGGAGCATCCAGAGGAAACGCACGGGGAGAAGTGCAAACTCCACACGGACAGTGACCCGGGGCCGGAATTGAACCTGGGTCCCTGGCACTATGAGACAGCAGTGCTAACCTCTGTGCCACTGTGTTGTCCCACCGTCTGTTGCTTCATGTACAAGAACAATACTGAAGAGAATGTTGAGAGGAAATTCGATTGTGGAATTCAAAGTCTTGAGCGGTCAGGACAGAGCAGACAAGGAGGAATTGTTCCCATTGGCAGAGAGGAGGAGAATCAAGAGCACAGATGTGAGGGGCAGAATCATCCTTTCTGTTCATCGGGTGTTGGCTGAGGTGAGAAAACCAGGCTGCAGTTCTCTTGTTGCACAGCCGAGTTTACACTCCTAGATTTTAGTACACTCTGAACAAAGAAAATCTGTGGGCATAGTTTTCGCCATCACTTTGGTGGGGCAGGGCCTGATAGTGTTGGCAACACCAGCTCCACAGAGGTCTGTTTATAGGGCGCCCTGATCTGTGATAAAAATAAACTCCCCCCACTAATCCACGGACATGGGGGATCCCTCGCACCACAAACATTGGGGCGAAACCCCCCCACCCCAACAAGTATTGGGATGAACTCCCCTTCCCCCACAAGCATTGGGGCACTATTGTCAGGTTGGCATTGCCAGGGAGCAGTGCCAGGGCACTGCCCAGACACAACCCTCTCCCCCTGGGGGCAATACTTACCTTGGCACCCTCAATTGCTTCAATTTTAAAAAACCTGCAACCTCACCAATGTGATGTCATGTCGGCAAGAAATGAATATTCATGGGGGGGAACATATTACGGGGAAGCCCTATAATGACATTTAAATTTATTAAAATTAGGATAAGGGGTAGCAAATTTAAAATGGAGTTGAGGAGAAACTATTTCTCCCATAGGGTTGTGAATCTGCGGAATTCGCGAGCCCAAAGTGCGATGGATGTTGGGACAATGAGTAAATTTAAGGAGGAGTTAGACAGATTTTTAATTGGTAATGGGTTGAAGGGTTATGGGGAGAAGGCAGGAAAATAGGGATGAGGAGCATATCAGCCATGATCGAATGACGGGGCAGACTCAATGGGCCAAATGGCCTAATTGTGCTCCCATATCTTATGAACCTATAAGTTCCCCGCCCTTTCTGGGGGGAGAACCTCGTTACGTCACGGGTTTGGAGTGTAGAAAATAGGGAAACAGAATCTCGCCGGCGAGAATCTCGTCTCCCGACTCTCGCGGGATTTTGGGCCCGCATTGCTGTTTACACTGACAGATTATAAGGGCTCACAGTTGTCCCCAAGGTGTTTGCCAAAAGAGCCAATAGTAGCATGAGGAAAAGCTTTTTGTGAGCTGTGAAATGGTTGGGGTCTGGAATGCACTGCCTGAGAGTGAAGGGGCTCAATCGTGATTTCCAAAAGGGAATTGGAAGGACACCTGAAGAGAAAAAAAAATCTGCACAGCAATGGGGCAAAGGTGAAGGAGTGAGACTGGTTGAGTTGCTCGCACAGAGAGCCAGCACAGACACAACAGGCCAAATGGCCTCCTTCTGCACTGTGACCATTCTACGATTCTCTTTCTCCCTCAGAACCTTTCTTAGACTCTCACATTCAATTTTGCAAACTACATTATCGTCTACTTCACACTTTTCTGTGTGTTAAAATATAATTAGGATCAACTCCTTCACTGATTGTGAGCATAATTGCTCATAACTAGATTTTTCTTGAGGTAATGGCTTGATTCAGGTATTAACTCGGAACAGAGTCTGTGCTCTGAGAAGAAATAGAAATACTTTAAAAAGAGTAAATTAGGTATTTTGACCAACTATACCTGCAGTGATTAGAAAAGGAACTTGCATTTTGTAGGACCTCATAGAATCTCTACAATGCAGAAGAGGCCATTCGGCCCATCTGGTCTGCACCAACTCTCTGACAGAGTATATTATCAAGGCCCTCTCTCCTAGCCTATCCCTGTAACCCCACACATGGCTAGTCCACCTAACCTACACATCTTGGGACGCTAAGCGGCAATTTACCCTGGCCAATCCACATAACCCACACATCTTTCGGACTGTGGGAGGAAACCGGAGCATCCGGAGGAAACCCACGCAGACACAGGGAGAGCGTGCAGACTCCACACAGATAGTGACCCGAGGCTGGAATTGAATCCAGGTCTCTGGCACTGTGAGGCAGCAGTGCTAACCACTCTGCCACCGTGCTGCCCCTTTCACAACCTCAACACGTTACAGCCAATGTGATACTATGCGAGTTTTAATCACTATTATGATGCATGAAAAACGGCAGCCAATTTGTGCACAGCAAGCTCCCACAACCAGCAATATGATTAATACTCAGACAAACTATTATTTAGCGATGTTCTTTGAGGGATAAATAACACCTTGGGACACGAGAAGCATCTCCCCTCCACTTCTTCCAGGCATTATCATGGAACATTTTACATCGACATGAAAGGGGACTCAGTTTAACACCTCAACCGAACAGCAGAGCAGTGCTCGAGCTGTCAGCCTGGATTGTGGGCTCAAGTGACTAGAGTGGGACTTGAACTGACAACCTTCTGAGTCAGAGGTAAGAGTGCTGCCCACTAAGCTGAGGCTGACGCATTGCATAAATTAGCAAGAATGTGAAGCTTCTGAAGCATTTGAGAGCTCTCCGCCTGCCATCGTATAATTAGTGGAGGATTTTCCTGATCTTCCGCCTGAAATAAACAGTATTGAGATCAATCGCAGAAAATGGAACAGTGCAGCAATGAGGCTTCAGGCTTTTCAAAGCCCTAATGAAGTCACATTCCACATAAAAATGCGACACACACTGCAATACATAGATCAGAGAAGTTGGAAAATAAATTGCTCTTGCTGCAGTGCTTTTAGAATTCATTCAGAAGGCTTTCTCTCAGTCTAACCCATTACGAGAGGAGATAAGGGGCTGAGTTTCAGATTTCCGTCCTCTGCAATTATTTACAGTGATCGCATTTTGTATCTGAAAGTCTCTCTAAGGGACAAGCTGCACCCTGCCACGGTTTGTTTTGAATTTTAGCAGATTACACAATGCACAAAAGCCTTTGACCTTTCCTCGCCGCTCGGTGTTTCAGGTGACATCCAGCAGAGATCCTTCCACCTCAGAGAGTCTGTGTTTTTGTCTTCTCCTGATTTTGAGATAAATGCTTCAACATATGGGCGGCACGGTGGCACAGTGGTTAGCACCGCTGGCTCACAGCGCCAGGGATCCGGGTTCAATTCTGACTTTGGGCCACTGTCTGTTTGGAGTTTGCACGTTCTCCCCGTGTCTGCATGGGTTTCCTCTGGGTGCTTTTGTTTCCTCTCACAGTCCAAAATTGTGCGGGTTAGGTGGATTGGCCATGCTAAATTTCTCCTCAGTGTCCCAAGATGTGTGGGTTATATGGATTATCCATGGTAAATGTGTGGGGTTACGGGGACAGGGAGAAGGCCTGGGTAAGATGCTCTGTCAGAGAGTCAGTGCAGACCTGATGGGCTGAATGGCTTTCTTCTACACTGTAGAGTTTCTCCACCAATTCTGCCCATACAATGTTCCAGGTTGCTAGAAGTTTGCTGTGGCCTCTTCCAGACTCTCCTGCTCCCTACCATCATCAATCATGACGTCAGCTGTCTAGGATCTAATATCTGGAATTTCTTCTGTAAACCTTTCTCTCTCTCCATGTCCCTGTCTCTTGCTTTCAGATGCTCCTTAAAACCTACCTCTTTGACCTAGTTTTGGTCACCTGTCCTGGACAGGGTGATGAAGAAGGCATTGGCACACTTGCCTTCATTGGTCAGAGCATTGAGTACAGAAGTTAGGATATTATGTTACAACTGTACAAGACATTGGTAAAGCCACATTAGGAGTACTGCGTACAATTCTGGTTGCCCTGCTATAGAAAAGATGTTATCAAACTGGAAAGGGGGCGATAAAGATTTACAAGGATGTTACCAAGACTGGAAGACTTGATTATAAGGAGAGGCTGGATTGGCTGGGACTTTTCTCCCTGGAGCGTAGGAGGATGGGGGATGTCTTTATAGAGGTTTATAAAATCATGAACGGCATAGATAAGGTGAATAGCCAAGGTTTTTTCCCCAGGGTAGGGGAGTCTGAAATTAGAGGGCATAGGTTTAAGGTGAGAGGAGAAAGATTTAAAAGGGACCTGAGGCGGTAATGGAATGAGATGCCAGAGGAGTTGGTAGAGGTGGGTACGATTACAACATTTAAAAGACATTTGGACAGGCACATGGATTGGAGAGGTTGAGAGGAATTAGGGCCAAACGCAGGCAAATGGGTTTAGGAAACCTGGTCGGCATGGATGAGTTGGGCCAAAGGGCCTGTTTCCGTGATGTACAGATCTATGACTCTATGGCTTGATAACATCCCTTTATGTATCTCAGTGTAAATTTCTGACTTATTTTCATTCCAGTAAGGCACTTGAGCAAGTTTTATGAAGTTAAAGTCTCTATAATCTATATAAATGCAAACTATTGTTTAATATATTGGAGAAGAGATGACTCTGGCCCTAGAACCAGGCTTTCATTGAATCCTGACTGCCAATGGCTATGAATTACTTGCTCACATCTCTAGTGATTTGAATCTAATCACAAAAGAATGGGAACCAAAACCACAAAATAGTGCCAAGCACATCACTAAGCAATAAACTGCCAGCTGGTATTTATTCTATTGGATGAAGAGAAGCCTAAAGAGTCCTTTGAAAACTCTCACATGCATAATATAGCCTTTTACATAATACAGGTTAGCATCATCCTTTCGGGATACATTGGTTACAGATAAATCAGTGGATGCCTGTTTATCTATATCATCAAAGCAGTGAAAAGAACGACAAAAGATAAGCTCAACAAGTGTCTAAAACTGATTGCACCAATAATGAAAATTCTGATATGATTGCACTTGCAACGCAACATTTCAACATGATTGATGTCAAGAAACATGTTGAGTTGATGCGGGATGACACTCGGCAAATGATAACTAGATCCCTCCATTCAAATAGTCAATACATCACTATCTTCAACACAGTGACAAACCTTTCCCACACTCAGATTTAGTCACACCACTGTCACTTCTGATTGAGGGTCAACGTTGTAGTGCAGTTTAAGAACTGCTCCCCTATCTGTTTGCCACCCATCAAATCTCTGCACTGAAATGCATCTTATAGAAACTCATATTAAAGTAATTAACTTGATTTCTGTAAACTATCAATTTTCAGTATTAGTGATTGCTCGCAATGGCCCTTAATGAGCAAGCAGTGACCACTGGGTGCCTATAATCCAAAACTATGCACAATGATCTTTGTGCATCCAATGTGTGTACAATAATTCATGAATACCCGGTTTGTGTGTAATGATGTAGGTGTACCAATAGGTGGAAAGGTAAGTTGCAGGAGGGATAGAAACAGTTTACGAAGAAATCTTGATAGGTTAAGTAAGTGGGCAAAATGTTGGCAAATGGGGGAAAATGGAAGTTGTCCATTTTGGAAGGGAGAACAAAAGAACAGTATTATTTAAAGGGAGAAAAAACTGCAGAAAGCTGCAACACAAAGGGACTTGGGGGTACTTGTGCATGAGACACAGAAAGCTAGCACACAGGTAATCAGGAAGGCTAATGGAATGTTGGCCCTTATTTCAAGGGGGTTGGAGTATGAATAGGGAAGTCTTGCTGCAACTGTACAAGGTACTGGTGAGACCACATCTGGAGTTCTGTGAGCAGTTTTGGTCCCCTTGTTTAAGGAAAGATATTATTTTATTGGAGGCAGTTCAGAGAAGGTTTACTGGGATGATCCCCGGTGTGGAGGGATTGTCTTATGAGGAAAGGTTAAACAGGTTGGGACTCTACTCATTGGAATTTAGAGGAATGAGAGGTGATCTCATTGAAACCTATAGGATTCTTAAGGGGCTTGACAAGGTAAATGCTGAGAGGATGTTCCCCCTCACAGGGGAGTCTAGGAGCAGAGGGCAAAGTGTCAGAATAAAGGGTGCCAATTTCAGACTGTGGTGAGGAGGAATTTCTAGCCTCAGAGGGTTGTGAGGCTTTGGAACTCCTTGCCACAGAGAGCTGTGGGGATTAGAGTCATTGTGTATATTCAAAGCTGAGATAGATAGATTTTTGATCAGTAAGGGAATCAAGGGTTATGGGGAAAGAAAAGGAAAGTGGCAATGAGTAATGTTGGATCAGCCATGATCCATATTGAATGGCAGAGAGGCTCAAGAAGCCAAACAGCCTACTCCTGTTCCTATTTCTAATAGTCTTATGTTATCGGATCAATGTTTAAGTTTATCCCTGTATATCGCGTCTGTGCAACTGAGCCGGACAATCTGGCTTCTGAGCTGGAAGCTTGTGGGTTCAAATCCCACCACAGAAACTTGAGCAATAAACACAGGCTGAGACGCCCTGTGCAGTACTGAGATGCGATCTTTCATGAGACATTAAACCGAAGCTTTGCCTGTTTCTACCAAGTGGATGCAAAAGACTTCACGGCACTATTTCAATTCTCTTGGATGCCCCGTCAATATTTATCCCTCAACCAATACCTAAAATGAAGTGATGTGGAGGTGCCGGCGTTGGACTGGGGTGGGCACAGTAAGAAGTCTCACAGCACCAGGTTAAAGTCCAACAGGTTTATTTGGTATCACGAGCTTTCGGAGAGTGGCTCCTTTATCAGGTGAGTGGATGGATGGATTCCTGATCGGTAAGGGAATTAAGGGTTATGGGGATCAGGCGGGTAAGTGGTACTGATCCACGTCAGATCAGCCATGATCTTATTGAATGGCGGGGCAGGCTCGAGGGGCTAGATGGCCTACTCCTGCTCCTATTTCTTATGTTCTTATGTTCTTATGAGTGACGAAGGAGCAGCGCTTCATTCACTCACCTGATGAAGGAGCGAGAACTCACGATACCAAATAAACCTGTTGGACTTTAACTTGGTGTTGTGAGACTTCTTAAAATGAAGTGGCCTGGCCATTATCACATTTCTGTGTGTGGGATCTCCCTGTGCACAAATTGGCCATCGCAAATCCTGCATCACAGCACTGATTACACTTTAAAAAGTAATTCATTAGCTGTAAAGAATCCAGATGTTGTGGAAGGCACTGGGCAGGATTCTCCAGCCATTCGTGCCAATGGGATTCTCCCGTCCCGCTGCAGTCAACGGAGATTTGGCTGAGCGCCAATTTCTCCGTCCTCTCTGGCAGCAGCGGCGGGGGTGAGAACGGCCGGAGAATTCCGGCCACAATGTAACAGCAGGTTCTCGCTTTATCTCCATGGTTTAATTCATCAGCAGTTACTCACAGAATGTTCGAGGGAGTTCTCAATGCAAAATTTAACAGGTTATGTTCGCTGACATTAAAGACAATAACTAATCGTGACAAAAAATCTCTCAGCAGCAGAACATTTGTCCAAGCCGCTTTATCTGTTTTCTTTTCTCGGTTCCACATTAATCAGACAATATCGCTTTTCTTCAGGAGTATTTGTGATGGTAATGCAACCTTTTGTTATCCTGTTCTGCCAAGAAGATATTCTCTAGAGTAGTAAAGCTGTTGAAAATGTGTGGAATAAAAAGTATCTCCTGTCACATACACCATGTATCTGTGACGTTACACCCTCAGAGCTGGTGTCAGTATTCGGATCAGTCACTAGATGTGGGCTGCCTACAGGATTTACAAAGATTCAGCATCAGTAGTTGTTGCCAGTTGTGAGGTTTATAAGGTTACTATGTGTTAGGGTTGTATCTTGTGGTTTATAGGATTATTATAGTTTGTGATTGTAGCTTTAAATGTAGGTTAAATGAAATGGATTTACCCGATGACAATGGTTCTGCATGCCCCTCCCAACCCTGCACACCCATCAACAACAACTTGCATTTACATTGCACCTTAAAGGTTCTAAAATGTTTGTGTTAGAATATTTTTAAATGGCTTAAATGGCCATAGTATCCCGGCAAGCCTTTGCCAGAGGAGGAAAGTGAAGGAATGAGTGAACAAAGACAGTTTGCAAAATTAAACATGAAGTTTATTTATTTATTAGTGTCACAAGTAGGCTTACATTAACACTGCAATGGAGTTACTGTGAGAATTCCCTAGTCGCCACACGCCGGCGTCTGTTTGGGTACACTGAGGGAGAATTTAGCATGGCCAATGCACCTAACCAACAAATTTTCAGACTGTGGGAGGAAACCGGAGCACCCAGAGGAAACCCACACAGACATAGGGAGAATGCGCAGACTCCACTCAGACAGTGACCCAAGCTGGGAATCGAACCCGGGTCCCTGACGCTGCGAGGCAGCAGTGCTAACTACAGTGCCAGAGGCCGGGATTCTCAGATCCCGTGCTGTGAATGGAGTTTTGGCTGGGCGCTAAGTTCTCCGTTCTCCCTGGCGGTGGCGGTGGGGAGTACGACATCGGAGAATTCCAACCAGAGAATGAGAAACGCAGGTTCAGAGTTAGCCCAAACAGAGATAAAGGGACAGTTTCGGAGACACCACACATGAGGCAGCGTGCGGTCGGCAACCTGGCCTACACCTGTAAAGTAGCAAAAACAAAGCCTGCAAGACAAAGTCCAAGGCTGAAGAATTAGAAATGGGGCAGACATCTTAATATGGGCCCTCAGCAAACGGGCATCTTTGCAAGTGCTGTCAGAAGATGCAGCTGAAGGTAACCGAATAGTGAAGGGTCATTTTCCTCTCCAAGGGAAAGTGCGCTCGGGACTCCGGAAATCCATCCACAAAGCTGACTGGTCTGATTAGCATGTTATATTAATTGCTTGCCATTTAACATATCGTTGTAGAGCAGCTGTGTCTAAATCAGTAGTGTTATTCGCCAATGTATATTAAAGCCTGTTGCTTAAAACCACTTGGGCCTGAATCACGTGGATGTTATTGTTGCGGGACTAATGACCTTTCGGTTGAGACTTAAATATGGGAAATCCACTAACATTTCCCGTCCGTCCCTGGAAATAGCTTCCCTTTGGTTAAGACCTGCTGGAAACTTCTGCCTGGGCCTCGGCTAACTGTGTGTGTGTGTGTCTGCTTCAGCGTGTATGACAGGGCTGGTGCCAAGCTCATTACATTCTTCAAGCACTTATCTCCCTCTGTGGCTTTTAACACATCCTTTGTGCATCTTTTCCCTATTATATTTTTCAATGCAGGCTGAAGAATAGCTTTAAAAGCATTCGAGGACTCCGCTCATCCTGGCCTTATTTCATTAATGAATTGCTTCTGTCTACCTTGAAAAGGTCAATGCCCAGCACTCCAGTGAGTGTTTTGGCATCAGCACAACATGTAACAGGAAAGGTTACAAACACTGACAGTCTTTATACAACTGCTGAAAGCTGAGGGTGGGATTCAGCATGTAGAGCGATGAAAAGATCCCTTGATAAATTATTCATATCAGTCTTATTGAACTATCCCACAAACAGAAACCTCGGCGTATCAAATCATCTCTAATTTCACTCTCCCAGATGACAGCTTTTTTCTTTAACAAGCAATAAATCCAATAACTTCCCATTGACAAGGACATCCAGTTGCCAAGCTGGTATCAGAATATAGAAAGCAAATGGGGGCCTGCATTTGGTCTTAGAAGCAGCATCAAAGCTCCAGACCCCACTAAATGTATCCTCATCTGGCACCTAGACACTGCTCAGCGGGGCGCCGAGGCCTACAGACTAGACTGGAGGAGAAGGAAAGAGGACAAAAGTAGGTGAAGCAGAGAGGGAAGGGTGGGCAAGAGAGAGGGAAGGGTGGGCAAGAGAGAGGGAAGGGTGGGCAAGCGAGAGGGAAGGGTGGGCAAGAGAGAGGGAAGGGTGGGCAAGAGAGAGCGAGGGTGGGCAAGAGAGAGGGAAGGGTGGGCAAGAGAGAGGGAAGGGTGGGCAAGAGAGAGGTAAGGGTGGGCAAAAGAGAGCGAGGGTGGGCAAGAGAGAGGGAAGGGTAGGCAAGAAAGAGCGAGGGGCGGTAAGAGAGTGAGAGAGGGCAAGAGAGAGAGAAGGGGTGTGCAAGCGAGAGGAAAAGGTGGGCAAGGGAGAGCGAGGGTGGGCAAGGGAGAGTGAGGGTGGGCAAGAGAGAGCGATGGAGTGGAAGAGAGAGAGCGAAGGTGGGCGAGAGAGAGGAAAGGGTGGGTCAGAGGGAGGAAAGGGAGAGCGAGGGGTGACAAGACAGTGAGAGAGTGGGCAAGAGAGAGCGAGGGTGGGCAAGAGAGAGCAAGGGAGGGAGGGGAAGAGACAGCGAGGGAGGGAGGGAAGAGAGAGCGAGGGAGGGAGGGAGGGGAAGAGAGAGCAAGGGAGGGAGGGGAAGAGAGAGCAAGGAAGGGAGGGGAAGAGAGAGCGAGGGAGGGAGGGAGGGGAAGAGAGAGCAAGGGAGGGAGGGGAAGAGAGAGCAAGGGAGGGAGGGGAAGAGAGAGCGAGGGTGGGAGCTCCCTCTTAATGAAATTTCTTGCATGAGATCATCCTTTTAGAACCCAAGTGTGAAATTCACTCTCATCTTCTCTTTTGAACTTTATTATTTGTGCATTAATTCCTGAAACACTATGGTTAATCACTTTGCATAGATAAAAATATGTTGATAGTGTTGCTAGGCTGATCAAAGACTTCAGTTCTTCTGTCTCCTTAACCAATTCCTATTTATTAGATTCCTTCATATTCATTTTTCTCACAACTTCTTGACAACATCCTAAATATCCCAACACCCTCCTTTCTTGTCTCCAATCTTACCACCTTCATGAGTTCCAACTTTTCCTGTTTTCCCCCATCACCCTTTCCTTGTTGACCTTTGCTAATTTCTCACTTGAAGTGCTTAATCCTCTATCTGAGATGGAATACTCCCCAGGTTCCAGCAGAGAAACGCTGGTATCTAACCCCGGCATCAATCAGCCACTTCACAGTATTTCCGAAACACGGTTGTCATGGAGACGACCATTGTCATATACTGATGCACTGATTCATGTCACATCCAGGTTTTCTGATATGAGATTGTGATATGAACAGCTTTTTTATATTAGACTGACTGCTATTGAAACCCTTGACCCATGCCTCTTGTCAATTCTAAACTCAATTCCACAACTCCTTCTGTACTGATCTCCCATTCTTCTGTCTCCACGATCCCCAGTTGTTCAAAGTCCTGCCACTCTGACCTTTTCCTGCACTACATCCTGCTTGCCCATCACCTCATTCACTTTTGCTGGCATCTCACCCCTAACCTGTTACGTTTAATGATCTCGTAATTGTGAAGCTTCACCTAACCCTTCAAGCATCGGGAGCGAGGCTATCAACAGAAGCCACACTAGAATCAGATTAATCCTAGTCAGATCACATCAAATTGGCCTACAGCCAATCGATCCTGACTAAAGTCGGTGGTGTGGTAGACAGTGAGGAAGGGTGTCGTAGTTTGCAGGAAGACTTAGACAGGTTGCAAAGTTGGGCCGAGAGGTGGCGGATGGAGTTTAATGCGGAGAAGTGTGAGGTAATTCACTTTGGTAGGAATAACAGATGTGTTGAGTATAGGGCTAACGGGAGGACTTTGAATAGTGTGGAGGAGCAGAGGGATCTAGGTGTATGTGTGCATAGATCCCTGAAAGTTGGGAATCAAGTAGATAAGGTTGTTAAGAAGGCATATGGTGTCTTGGCGTTTATTGGTAGGGGGATTGAATTTAGGAGTCGTAGCGTTATGTTGCAACTGTACACAACTCTGGTGCGGCCGCACTTGGAGTACTGTGTGCAGTTCTGGTCCCCACATTACAGGAAGGATGTGGAGGCTTTGGAGAGGGTGCAGAGGAGGTTTACCAGGATGTTGCCTGGTATGGAGGGGAGATCCTATGAGGAGAGGCTGAGGGATTTGGGATTGTTTTCGCTGGAAAGGCGGCGGCTAAGAGGGGATCTTATTGAAACATATAAGATGATTAGAGGTTTAGATAGGGTGGATAGTGATAGCCTTTTTCCTCTGATGGAGAAATCCAGCACGAGGGGGCATGGCTTTAAATTGAGGGGGGGTAGTTATAGAACCGATGTCAGGGGTAGGTTCTTTACCCAGAGGGTGGTGAGGGATTGGAATGCCCTGCCAGCATCAGTTGTAAATGCGCCTAGTTTGGGGGCGTTTAAGAGATCCGTAGATAGGTTCATGGACGAAAAGAAATTGGTTTAGGTTGGAGGGTCACAGTTTTTTTTTAACTGGTCGGTGCAACATCGTGGGCCGAAGGGCCTGTTCTGCGCTGTAATGTTCTATGTTCTATGTTCTATGTTAATGAGGGGAGGATGGTAACTGCATTATTTAAATCACTCTGTATTGCTTTCAAATTTACATTTTTGGTAATAAAGCTGTTGGATTTGTGGTGAAGTTGTGATTCTCAATCTCTCAGATGTTACAAATTGGTGAGCTTCAGTCAGGAGATTGAGTAAATGGCCATATAGTAGCAGGTAATTCAGCATCTCGAACCTGGACAACTATTCAATTCAACCACAGACAATCTGTCGCTAAATTCCAATGACTTGCCTTAATTTCATATTCCTTGATACCCTTAGCCAAAATAAAACTAACCACATCAGGCTATGAAGTTCCAATTGCCGTCCGACTCCACAGCTTTGTGATGGAGGGAGTCACAGGCTTCCACAACATTGAGGGCAGGACTTGCCAGCCGCACTCACCCCAAGGTCAGATAATCTCACCCGAGGTCAACGGATCTTTGCATGGTCCGTGTCCCACCCACTCCGATTCCCACAGTGGGCAGGATGGGAAAATTCCACCCTTCATGTGGAAAAGTGTTTCCTGAATGATGTAATTCCAAACTTAAGGTTGTGTACCCCGCCACAGAATTCTGCCACTAGACAAAACAGTTGCCCTATCAGTTTCTTTAATCATCTTAACCACCTGAATCAGTTAACCTTTAATCTCCCAAGGGAATATGAGCAATATGCAACCTGTCCTCAGAGTTTGACCCTTTAAGCCCTGGTATCCTTCTGGTCATTTTTTGTTCTATTACTTTTCCAAGACCAATATTACATTTCCCAAGGTTCATAATGATTGATAACTGATGCTCTGTAGAATGAAGATAAACCCAGATCCCATCTGCTCTCTCTGGTGGATGTAATAAATCCCATGGCATTCGTTTAAGAGGAGCAAGGGGACACCACCCATGTCCTGTTAATATTGCATCTGAAAGGTGAATTTACACATGCATAGGTTCTAATGCCTTGTCACTGCATAGCAATTTTATGGCCTTTACCAATATGGCACACTTCCAGCCTATCAGCCTATAATGAGCGCATGCCATCTGCTTCCCCCATTCAATATCACGATGATGGCCTGAATTTTCCAGCCCGTTCCCCTGGCAGGATCTTCCAGTCCCACCAATCTGAATAAAGATTTAATTGGCTTATTGGCCCTGCCATGCCGACTGAGCCACCAACAACTTATATTTATATAGTTCCTTCTGGAAAATTCCAACCAATAAGTCTACTATTAAAATGACATTCTGTTTCATTTTCCAAAAGTATACTCTTTCTTTTGTGCTATCATCTCAACCTGCTTTGATATTTTTGCAGAGACGTCAAATTCTGACACGTGTTGTTGGTTTGACGGGTAACAAGGCATCTTCCAAGATTGGATTTGATGGGATGATTTCCAATGGAAGATGAGGTTTCCAGATAACTG
This sequence comes from Mustelus asterias, assembly GCF_964213995.1. Lineage (NCBI taxonomy): Eukaryota > Metazoa > Chordata > Chondrichthyes > Carcharhiniformes > Triakidae > Mustelus > Mustelus asterias. Next base: position 51,348,788 of record NC_135823.1, on the reverse strand, counting down.
AATGACATCATGTGTCTCAATTATTCTCGAACATACAAAGATGGATTATGAAATTCTGAATTAAACTGGATAAATGTATTGAAGGAAATATTTGTGTTTATGTACGACTTTTCAGAACCTCAGAACTTGCCAAAGGATTTTGCAATCAGTAAGGTGCTTTCGGTTGTAGTGCACTAAAAGTGACATGATGTAGAGATGCCGGCGTTGGACTGGGGTGGGCACAGTAAGAAGTCTCACAACACCAAGTTAAAGTCCAACAGGTTTATTTGGAATCACGAGCTTCCGGAGCGCTGCTCCTTCATCAGGTGAGTGGAGAGGTAGGTTTCACAAACATGGCATCTATAGACAAAGACACAATTGCAAGATAATGGTTGACACTAACGGGCCAACTGAGAATTTGTGCTCGGATTTTTGAAGTGGGACTATGAATACACATCCTTCTGACCAAGACTCAAGAATGCTGTAAACTGAGCCACCAATAACTTATATTTATATAGTTCCTTCGACATAACGAAAGTGCCTGAAGAGCCTTTACCAACAGATGTACTAAGATGAAGCGCACATTAAACCTGTTCTTTCAAGTCTTGTCTTCCTCGACCTCTTCAGAAAGAAGTACAATGATCAGTTGAGATCACATTGATTTTCACAGTCTGTTGAACACGAGTGTTACGGTTTGTTGGAACAGACTGGTGTAGAATATCAATTCTCCAGTTAGATGGTAGGAAGGGGAAGGGAGGGCATAGGCCAGGCATTCATTGTATAAACTTCTGAACTCTGTTCCTTCTCAAACTCTTACTGCATCTAGACTTATTTTCTACTTGTTTTATTAATTCATGTTTATCATTTGTTTTTCTTCATTAAAAGTGATTTTCACTATTTCATAGAATGATAGAAAGAGGCCATTCAATCCATTTTACCTGTGCCTCATTGGTAGAAATATTCCATTCACCTCACTTCCTCCTTGTTCTTTCCCCATCATCCTGTGAATTCTTTTGCCTTCAATTATTTATCCAATTCCCTTTTGAGAGTTACTATTGAATCTGCTTCCACTGCTCTTTCGAGCAGGGCACTCCAGATCATTAAAACTAACAGAGTAAAAAACAATGTTTTCCTCATGTCACCGCTGGATCTTGTGCCAATCACCCTAATTCCGAGTCCTCTGGTTACTGACCAACCTGCCACTGGAAACAGCTTCATCCTATTTAATCTATTAAAACCCTTCATGAATTTGAATCTCCTCTTCACTTTTTCCAGTCCTTACTTCTTTTATAGAGGTTTGGGCATGAGTTCAGATACCTTATTCAGTTTTCACCCATTCTTTCTCATCTAACCATAAACTTTCTACTTTATCTACCCACCAACTCTCATGTTCGCCTGCCCAACACAAGCTAGGCACCATAAATTGTTGAAAGCGCTCAAGAATTGGCCGAGATTGGTCAACTGGTATCATTTTAAATGGGTTACCCTGACATGAAATTTGCACCAGTTAAGGCCTACATTTAAATAATAACTTTTATGACCTCACAATGTTCCAAGTGTAATCCATGATCTGCTGTTTGCCTTAAGAGGGAATATGTTTATAAGAGGACTAATTTAAAGTGTGAAGTGCCATCCCTTCATCCTTTAAATAATTTCAACTTTAAAAGGCCTAATTAGTAAGACTTGCACTGACTAATCCAACAAACTCTGGAATACTCAGAGCTAATTCGACAGTCAAGTGAGAGCCAAATGTATTTCTCATTCCATTTTAGCTTCTGAATATTTTCTCCATTCGCTGCAGCGAATTAACAGATGGTTCAAATAAAGCTTTTCATTCCAGGGCAAGATCCTGCTTTGACGTGACTCAGCCCATCCACCCTTCCCATTCACCAATTCCCTCTCCTGCTGATAATCACTTTCCAGCCAAACATTCAAAAAGGAAAGATCTGATTTTATCTGATGTTCACTAGGTTGATTCCAGAGATGAGGCGTTTGTCGTATGAAGAGAGATTGAACAGTTTAGGCCGATACTCTCTGGAATTTAGAAGAATGAGGGGAGATCAAATTGAGGTACACAAGATGATAAAAGGTATGGATAAAGTAGACGTGGAGCGGACGCTTCCTCTTGTGGGGCATTCTAGGACGAGATGGGATAAGGGGTAGCAAATTTAAAACAGAGTCGAGGAAAAACTACTTCTCCCAAAGGGTTGTGAATCTGTGGAATTCGCTACCCCAAAGTGCGGTGGATGCTGGGACAGTGAGTAAATTTAAGGAGGAGTTAGACAGATTTTTAATTGGTAAGGGGTTGAAGGGTTATGGGGAGAGAGCAGGGGATGAGGAGCATATCAGCCCTGATCAAATGGCGAAACAGGCTCGATGGGCCGAATGGCCTAATTCTGCTTCTATATCTTATGAACTTATATAGCACCTTTCACTATTTCAGGACATTCCAAAATCCCTCACAAACAATGCAATATAATGAAGTGTAGTCACTGTCATAATGTAGAAAGCACAGCAGCCATTTTGTACACAGTAAGCTCCCACAAACAGCAACATAATAATGAACAGATCATCTGTTTTTGTGGTGTTGAGGGATAAACATTGGCCGGGACACCAGGGATAACCCCCCTGCTCTTCTTTAAAACAGTGCCGCGAAATCCTTTATGTTCACCTGAGGGGGTCTTTGTTTAATGTCTCATCTGGAAGACGGCTCTTCAGACAGTGCAGCACTCCTCCCATACTGCACTGGAGTGTCAGCCAGTAATACTGTGTTCAAGACCAAGACGATAAAGAATGTCCATGCAACCAGCATGGATCGATTGTCATTGGACTGTTTAGTTCTGCGAGAACTGTCACTAGACCTAGAACAGGATCTCCCACTACGCTCTCAATTCTGTGAACACACTCCACTTGGGTGGATCTCAGCATTGAACAAATTGGTGAGTTTGCAGCACACTATCTCTCCCGCTCTTCAATGCAGCATCATGTTTGAGGATTGCTAATCATGGCTCGATGATGCCATGATATCGCAATAGGGCTGGTAGTAGAGGCAGATCACAAGAACTACCTCAGTTGATAAAGGAATTGAACTTGTGCTACTCATGTTCTTAGCAACACACTGCGCTAACCGATCCCAACACACTTTAAATGACTTGAATGGAAATGAAAATGGGAATTAATGTGAAGTAAGCAACCAACTCAGCGTCATCCCTTTTACATTATCACACCAACATAAAATCTACCTCTTTGGGAGTGAAGCTAGGTCAAGGGAAACATGCTGATGGCAAATTCACACCATGGGCCAATTTCTTTCTGTATTCTCTTAATGTAGCTTCCAAGGCAACTGGACATGTTTTTGAAGAGAATAAATTTGCAGAGCTATAAGGAAAAAGCTGGGGTGTAGTACTAAGTCAGGCAGCTCTTTCAGAGAGTCGGCATTGACACAGTGGGCTGAATGGCCTCCTTCTACGTTACAAATAAATAGAAAATGAGATGGAGCGCAGAGCATGTTGCCAATTCCTTACCTGCTCACTTTTCGCAGCTGCACTAGACTAAACCTCTGCCTTCAATTCAATGAATGGCTATTTAAGCTGAGAACACTCTGAGGAAGCCATCTACACAAATTCAAAGATTTTCTGCCTAAACTACAAAATTAGTGCTTGTGTTTTCTCTGAAAGCATGATTCATGAAGGTAGGGCATGTTTTTTTTTTGTTGTTAAGTCCATGACAGCTACTTATAATGTCCTTTGCTACGATATCACGCCAGTATATGAGAAAACCAACTGCAGGGTCATTACTGCAAATGACAATCAGCAAAGCTGACACATCTGTATGTCTTACTTCCTGTTACACTCGTGTTCCTCATAATAGAGAGCTTGCGGGCGCTGTGATCTTCCAACACCCCAGCCAGAATCAATTTACCCAATCTGCAGGAAGTGTCAAAATGTAATAAGCTTTGCTCGAATTGGAATTAGCTTTTACGTCACCATTTCTGCAACTGTAGGAACATTTCTCACCTTGACACTCAAATGTGAGACTTTAGCGTACAGATCACATCCTACCCGTAGTTCCCTCGTTCTCAACTCATCATTCAGTGGTTTCTCATAATGTTTCTTTTTAAAAGAAATCAGATGAGTGTCCTTGTCTATTATTGCTTTTTACTTTGGACGTCAGTCATTGTTTCTGACCCCCTCGAAAATGATCAAGGGAAGGATTTCTCTCCATACGTCTTCCCTACCCTTGTCTTCTCAGACTTCCTTGCTACTGACCAGCCAGGCACCTGACATTGAGCTGGCAGCCTCCGGAACGCCTGACATTGGGCTGAGCTCCATGCGGTTATGTCAAATTAACTTAAAATGGCTTCATCCTCCTCGCTGTCGCTCAGTTAAAAATGGCCCCCGGACTCAGTCTTCTTTCTGATGGCTTTGATGTGCATTTCTAAAAGCCCAGCAAAGGAGCTCAGTGCATAACGCAGGTTTTTACAAGGAAGAACATAAAGTGGCAGATTAAATATAATGCGGGGGAGAGTGAAATTATTCCTGTTGGTAAAGAAGGATAAAGAGGCGCCATATAAAATTCTAAAGGAGGTACAGGAACAGGGGTCCTGGGGGTACATGTGCGCAAGTCATTGAAGGCGGCAGAGCAGATTGAGAAAATGGTTAAAAAAAGCAAACCATTCTTTTATGAAAGGTCAACGACCTTCTGACAAAAGGTCACTGATCTGAAACGTTAACTCTGTTCCTCTTGCCACAGATGCTCCCAGACCTGCTCAGTATTTCCAACATTTTCCGTTTTTATTCCATCATTTCTACATTCTACTGTAAGGAGGTCTTTGGATTAGCCACCTTTATGTTCTCCTGAGGAGGCAGACGGGACCTCGATTTAACGTCTCATCCAGAAAATGGCTCCTCCAACAGTTTCGCACTCCCTCGGCACCGGGATTGTGAGTCTGGATTTTGTGCTCAAACCCCTGAAATGGGACCTGTTGTTTAAGGATAGAGCTAGTAATGAAATTGGAGAGTAGGCCGGGTGGGCAAAATGGCTGCCATCTATTTCCATGCAATTTCCTGTGTTGGAGGCACCATGGTAAGATGGTTGGTAAGATAGATGTTTAGTAAGATAGAGGGTTATAGGTAAGCCTAGTAATCGCTAAGGTAGGGACATGTTCGGCACAACTTTGTGGGCTGAAGGGCCTGTATTGTGCTGTAGTTTTTCTATGTTTCTATGGTGTAGCTCTGGAAAGGTACCCGTGTTGGGAATTTGCAGAACAGAGCCTCCTGCCTGTGTTCTCAAAGCGTGATGTGACAAGAAAAGGACAGTGTCTGTGAGAGAACAGAGCGGGATACAGGGGAGCTGAGGAGGGATGGGGGTGAGGGGAGACATAAAGTGATAGAGGCAGGGAGAGAGAGTAAAAGAGATAGGGACACTGGGTGAGAGAGAGAGATAGACAGAGAGAGAGAGAGAGAGAGAGACAGAGGGAAGCAGTGAGAAGTGAGAGACAGAAAGTTGCAGAGACAGAGAGAAGGCAAGAGATAGGGACACTGAGAGAGAGATCAACTGAGGGAGGGGGGGAAGCAGTGAGAAAAATAAGTAGAAAGAGGGTGAGAAGGGAAGAGAGATTGGAAAGAGAGAAGTGGAGAAAGAAAGAGATAGAGACAGAGAGATTCACAGAGAGGGAGAGAGAAGAAAACTGTGAAGAAGATAAATAGAAAGAGAAGGGGAGGGACAAGGAGAAGAGATTTTTGGAGGGAGAGGAAGACAGAGAGAGAGTTGAAATAGAAGAAAGGAAGAAAGAGGGAGGGAGGAGGAAAGAGTGGAAAGGGCAGAGTGAGTGAAAGTTTGAGACAATTAATCTCATATCCAGGACCAGATCAACCTGCTTTCTCATCACTGACATTTTTGGATGGTTTGATAATTGCTATACCGCAGTGCCATAATTGCTGCACTCCAGGCCTCTCATTGCGAGGCTGAGAGTAACTGTGAGGACTTTAACCCTATATCTCATGGATCACAGGAGTGTCACAGCTTCTCATAGACTCTAAAGTGATGGAATTATTCCCTTTATAAAACCAGCTAAATGGCAACAGAAAATGAAATAGATCAAATAAACTTGGTGAAATACTCACTTCAGAATGGTGATTCTCAAGTAATGGAATTGGTTAACTCTGCCACTCATCCAACTCTTCTCCAAAGTATTTACAATATCATTAGTTTGTTTCTTTATTATTATTCATTCATGGGATGCAGGTATTGCTGTCAAGGCCCTTTGAGTGTTCCTACAACACTTGGACTGCAATGGTTTAAGAAGCTCACCTCCACCCTCTCAAGGGTAATTTGGTTTGGGCAATAAATGCTGGTCTTGCCAGCGATACCTGCATCCCATGAACGAATGAAAAAAATATTATTGCCATCCTTAATTGCCCTTGAAAAAGTAGTGATAGCCACCTTTGTAAACCACTGCAATCCAATGTACTTAATACAAGTATCTCCTGCCTTAAATATGGAGACCAAGACTGCACACAGTATTCAAGGTTTCACCAAAATCCATTGAATTGTAGCAAGACCTCCTTACTTGTGTACTTCAATCTTCTTGCAATAAAGGCCAACAGATCATTTGCTTTCCTAATTGCTCGCTGTACCTGCATGCAAGTATACCCAGGTCTCTCTGAACATCAGCATTCACACCGATGGATATTTCTCCCTGAGTTTTTGTTTTTCAATTAAACGTTTCTTTGTCAAACATTTCTAATTGTTTCTTTAAATGTTTATTCATTGCCTTGCCTTTAAATCTGTTTTCCCAATCAACCATAGCCAGCTCTCCCCTCAGAACTGTGTCACTGGCTTTGTTTAATGTTCCTGTTTGTGATCAGAGTATGTCGCCATTTTCAAACTTCAGTGTCGAATTCAGTTGTATTGTGGTCTTTCACGATGATATTGTTAATTAACCCTGCTGCACAGCACGATACGAGGTCTAAAATATTTCATCCCTAATTAATTCCACAACATATTTCTCCAGAAAACTGTCATAAAATCATTCTACAAACTCATCTTCCAGACCACTTTTTCCAATTTGATTGGTCAAGTCTCAATGAAGATTAAAGTCCCCCACAGCTATAATTTCACCTTTGTTAAAAGCTCAAATAATTTCTTGCTAAATGCTCTGTCCAGCAACACACCTACTGTTAGGGGGCCTATAACTATACCCACCAGTGTTTTCTAACCCTTGCTATTCCTAACTTTCACTCATACTGATACTATTTCCTGACTTTCTGAGCTAAGATCCTTTCTCATTAATATCCTTATAATCATCCTTTATTCTTAGGGATACCCCCCCCCCCCCCCCCCCCCCCCCCCACCTTTTCCATTCTGCCTATCTTTTGGAAATATTCTATACCCTGGAAGACTCTGCCCAAGACCGCAAGGAACTACAAAAGGTCGTGAATGTAGCCCAATCCAGCCTCCCATCCATTGACTCTGTCTACATTTCCCGCTGTCTCGGAAAAGCAGCCAGCATAATCAAGGACCCCACGCACCCCAGACATTCTCTCTTCCACCTTCTTCTGTCGGGAAAAAAATACAAAAGTCTGAGGTCACGTACCAACCGACTCAAGAACAGCTTCTTCCCTGCTGCCATCAGACTTTTGAATGGACTTACCTTGCATTAAGTTGATCTTTCTCTACACCCTAGCTATGACTGTAACACTACATTCTGCATTCTCTCGTTTCCTTCTCTATGAACGGTATGTTTTGTCTGTATAGCGCGCAAGAAATAATACTTTTCACTGTATGTTAATACATGTGACAATAATAAATCAAATCAAATCAGAGACTAATTTCCCAACCTTGGTCACCTTGTAACCATGATGAGATCTAAACCATTTGTCTCTATTGGCACTTCTAGTTCATTTATCTTATTGCGGATGCCCTGCATATTCATATCAAGGGACTTCAACTTTCTTTTCAACTATCCCATGCGAGGACCTTACTCTCTGATGCACTGTTGCTATTAAACTGTCTGCCCTTTCCTGTCCCACTCAGCTTGTATTCTTTACTATTGCCTCAACTTTTACCTTTGCACTTCGACATCTCTCTTCACCCAAACCATCCTTCCCTTTTGTTAGCTTAAAGCCATTTCTTCCCACTCTAATGGCACTATTAGGCTTGTACGTTCTGTCCCTTGTTGTCACACTCTGCTTGCCATTAACAATATTCCTAGGATGGGGGGAATCATCTTATGAGGAAATGACAATAGGTTGGGCCTGTCTATATCTATTGGAGTTTAGAGGAGTGAGAAGTATTGAAATATATAGATTCTAAGGGGATTTGACAGGGTGGATGCTGAGAGGATGATTACCCTAATAGGACAGACTAGAACTGAGGGACACAGTTTAAAAATAATGGGTCTTCCATTTAGGATGGGGATGAGGAACAGAATCAGTGCAGAAGGAGGTCATTTGGCCCATCGAGTCTGCACTGACTCGCCAACAGAGCACCTTTACCAGTCCCACCCCTGCCTGTCCTCGTAACTCCGCACTTTACTGTGGCTAATCTACCCAACACTAAGGGACAATTTACCAAGCTCAATCCACCTAACCTGCACATCTTTGGACTGTGGGAGAAAGCCCGAGCACCTGAAGGAAACCCATGCAGACACGGAGAAAATGTGCAAACTCCACCCAGACAGTCACCCAAGGCCGGAATCGAACCCAGTCCCTGGCGCTCTGAGGCAGCAGTGCTAACCACTGAGCCACCGTACCAGGAGGATTTTGTTTTCCATGAGGGTTGTTAATCTGTGGAGTTTTCTTCCCCAGAGAACAGCAATGGCTGGGTAATTGAATATTTTTAAAGCTAGATTCTCGATTGACAAGGAAGTCAAAGATTATATGGGGTGGACAGAGTTGAGGCCACAATCAGATCTGCCATGACCTTACTGGGTGGCTGAGCAGGCCCCAGAGGTCAAAAGGCCTACTCCTGCTCATAATTTATCTGTTCATATGTTCGGATCACTACCCTGCGTTATTGCCTT